>NC_090297.1:80771590-81074621 GCF_039906515.1 Pseudorca crassidens | reverse complement strand
ATACTTAACTAGGTCCTTATTGATGAGCACATGGGTTGTTCCCAGTGTTTTGCTACTACAAGCAGTGTATAGTGAATAACTTTGTACATACATAATTTCAGATGTATAGAAGTATATCTACACATTCCTGTAGGATAAATTGCTGTAAATTTGATTGTTTTGTCAATTGTACTTTCATAGATTTTGTCAAATTACCCCGCTTAGGGTTGTACCATTTTGTACTTTGACCTGCAGGGCATGATAGTACCAGTTTCTTCATCATGTTACTTGCAAATTGTGTAACCAAATCTTTTCATTTTAAATAGATATAATTTATATGTTCTAAGACAGTGATTTTCAAATAGGGATGGGAAGAGGTGAGATTATGAGACTTTAAAGAATGACAGCATCTATCAGTACTTAACATATTTGTCAAATATTTGGGTGTCTTCTATTTGTCGGTTTTTCTTGTAAGCATTGGGGATACTGTAATGGAGAAAGTGGGCATAATGTTTCGTGAGACAATAAGTAAAAAATAGGAAAGATCATTAGTAATGATGTACTATAGAGTGGGAGGTTAGGGGAAGTGGCAAGTAAGATTGAATGCCAGGAGATGGTAGCAGAACTGGGACCTGAAGAATAAGAAAGAAGCAGCCATATGAAGAGTTGGAGGAAGATCTTTGCATGAAAAGGGTCAGAGTTCAAGACCCAAAAGCAGGAAAGAACTTGGTTGCTGAGTCTCATGTATAATGCAGAGCTGAATGAGATAAAGTCAGGGAGGTAAGCTAGGACTCCACTTCTTACTGTGTAGATTTTTATAGGCCTTGGTAACAAGTTTGAGTTTTACTCTTAAATGCTGTGGGAGGCCACTAAAAGGTCTTAAGCAGGAAAGAAACATGATATATTTTTTGATTTGCTATATTTGCTTCAGTTTTTTTACTTTTAATTTTGAAGTAATTTTATGTTTACAGTGAAGTGGCAAAGATAGTACAGAGTTCCCATATACCCTTTAATCAGCCCCTCCTAATTTTAACATATTACATAACCATGATGCATTTATCAGTACTAAGAAATGCACATTGGTATAATGTTATTACTAAATTACAGACTTTATTTAGATTTCCCCATTGTGTCTCATTCTTCTTTGAGCTGCAACAGTTTCTCAGTGTCTTCTTATCTCTCATTACTTTGACTATTGAAGAATACTTGTGAGGTGTTTTGTAGAAATCTTTCAGTTTGGGATTGTCATATGTTTTCTCATGCTTTGACCAAGGTTATATATTTTAGGAAAGTATACAGAGATGAAGTGTCTTTCCCAGTGCATCATATCAGGGACATACTGTCTTGATATATCTTACATCTAGTGGTGTTGACTTTGGTCATTTGATTAAGTTGGTTATCTGCCAGCTTTCTCTACTACAAAGCTTTTTCCCCCTCATATTCTGTCCTTACAAACAAGTTACTGAGCCTAGACAATGGTCTGAGTGGGGGAAAGGTCATTGAGCCACAATTCCTGAAGGAAAGAGTATCAAAGGACTTGTGGGCATGTGTTAAGACCACCAGAGTAGGACAATAATTAATAAGTATTTGGAGGAACTATTTTGAGTTTATGCAAATATCCTTAAGGTTTCAGCAACTAATTCTATTTCATTTTATTTATTTATTTATGGCTGCGTTGGGTCTTTGTTGCTGCATGAGGGCTTTCTGTAGTTGTGGCGAGCAGGGGCTACTCTTCGTTGCGGTGCATGGGCTTCTCATTGCGGTGGCTTCTCTTGTTATGGAGCATGGGCTCTAGGCACGTGGGCTTCAGTAGTTGTGGCACACAGGCTCAGTAGTTGTGGCACACGGGGTTAGTTGCTCCACGGCATGTGGGATCTTCCCGGATCAGGGATCTAACCTGTGTCCCTGGCATTGGCAGGTGGATTCTTAACCACTGCGCCACCAGGGAAGTCCCTCAGCAACTAATTTTAGCATTTATTAGGGGATAATGCTTGTAGCGATTAATATAATATAATATAATTTTTTTTGTTGTTTTTAGCTTTTTAAATTTCTATTTTATTTTTGGCTGTGTTGGGTCTTCGTTTCTGTGCGAGGGCTTTCTCTAATTGCGGCGAGTGGGGGCCACTCTTCATCGCGGTGCGCGGGCCTCTCACTGTGCGGCCTCTCTTGTTGCAGAGCACAAGCTCCAGATGCGCAGACTCAGTAGTTGTGGCTCATGGGCTTAGTTGCTCCGCGGCATGTGGGATCTTCCCAGACCAGGGCCCGAACCCGTGTCCCTGCATTGGCAGGCAGATTCTCAACCACTGTGCCACCAGGGAAGCCCTGTAATTATTTTTTAAAAGAACACACGTGCCACTGTGTGTGGAGATGGATTTGAGGCGGGGTTGGAGAGGGATTTGATATGAGATCATCAGGTAATAGTATTGAATACAAGACAGAGTTGCTAGCCTGGGCTCAGGTGTTGGCAGTGGTACTAAAGCAGAGTAGATGAGTTCAGTATTTTTGTAGAGACTTGGTGATTGGATTGGAGAGGGGGAAGATTGGGAGAAAACTGATGCCCAAATTTTTGTTTTTTTACTTGATGGATATAATATTTTTATACAATGTTAAAATTTGTAGAGTATAAATGTATTAGTTATCTATTGCTATTTAACAAATTACCTCTAAAACTTAGTGGCTTAAAATAGCAGTAACCACTAATATCCCAGGGTTTCTGTGGATCAGAAATTCAGGAGCAGTTTAATCAAGTGGTTCTGATTGAGAGTCTCATGAGGCTACAGTCATCTAAAGGCTTCGCTAAAGCTAAAGGATGAGGTTTTTTAGGCGTCCCACTCACATGGTTGCAAGGTAGTGCTGGCTGTTGGAGAGAGATCACTGTCCTCAAGGGGCTTTCTCTTAGCAAAGGATATAGACAAACACACCATTACAATGCAGTATGAGTAGTGCTATGATTGAGGAGGTATATAGAATACTATAATGGGCATTTAGTGTTACGGTTATGGTTCAAGCAAAGCTAACTAAGGAATGATTAAGCTGAGACCTTAAGGATATGTAGGAAGTAGTCAAGGAAAGGCAGCAGAGTTCACTAGACAAAGGGAATAGCACATGTAAAGAGCAAAAGTGAAAAGGAACAATAGGTTTTTGCTTGAACTGAGGAAGTTCATTCTAGTTGGAGGGAAGTGTGTGGTGAGGAATACTGGTGAGATATAAAGCTAGAGCAGTAAATAGGGAGCCAAATCATATAGAATCTTGGACACCAGTAAAAGAACCTGTTATCGCAAGATCTGTGGAGTACCATTAAAGTGTTTAAAGTTAGAGGTGACAGAAAGAGATTTGAACTTTATTAAACATAGACACAGAGGTGTGCTGGAGCTGGCTAGTAAAGGCTTGCAAGAACCGATTGTTACAAGATGTTATGGAAAAACCTGAACGAACTTTTTGGCCACCCCAATAAATTTTCAGGAATTTTGTGGCACATTTGTTAAACAGCCATATTAAAAATTAAATTATTCAACATGATTAGACAAATTATGGTAGTAAATACTCAAATGTCATTTCCTAATTATTTTTACATTTTACTATTATCTGTGCTTTTAAGATTATACCTATTTGTATCTGTTTAGTGGAAATACCAATGTGTGCTACTCATGTTATATTCATTAATGTTCACTAATGTTATGTCGACTTGAAAGGAGCCATGATGGGAGTATTTACACCACATAAATTGGCAAACTACAAATCAGGGCTTGATTTATTGTTTTGTGGATTATCAAGACCAGAAGTTGGCAAACTATAGACCATATCCCAAATCTGTCTGGCTGCCTGTTTTTATAAATAAAGTTTTATTGGAATACAACCTTTCCCATTCATTTATATATTGTATATGGCCACTTTCACACTCCAGTGGCAGATAGAGTGGTTGTGATAGACTGTACGACCCACAAGTCTAAAATTATTTACTATCTGGCCCTTTAAGGAAAAGTTTTTGAATCCTGCTCTAGACTGTCAATGCAGATTAAAGCTTAAAAATGTGTTGTATCTTTAGTCTTTACATTATGAATAGCACAAAAATATTGAGGAAATCATCTTTCAGTGTTTGATTACTGTTATCAGAATGATAATAATTCTATTATCAGAATAGATAACTTGAACAAAAATTAACCAACGTTCATATCCATACTTCACTTTTTCCTCATTTTCAGTGGTAGATGACCTATGGATACAATAGTTTGGCAAAAATTAGTGAAAGCATTCTCTGAGAGTATATTGACTACATAGAGTTTATAATAGCATTATATATATCTTATTAACTGTGTGTTGTATATTATACATCTTCTATTTCAGTCTGTATTAAAATATATAATAAATGTACATACAACCACATGTGTACACACGCACACGTACACACACTTGCTTGAGAGCTAGCTGGTCGTTAAGCACTTTCCATCACAGCACTGGGTACAGAGACTACACTTTCTGGCCATGTACAAAATGGCAAAATATTTAAAGCAGTATTTGCTTGTAGTGATGTACCAGTATCATATCTAAGATTAAAATATATATTTTTTTTGAGTGAACTATTTCTTTATTGTTACACAGTAGGGTCATTTACAACTTTTTACCATTGTAAATGGTGTTTTGATGTACTATAATTGTGTACACTTGTCTGAATATATATATTTTTTAAATTTATTTATTTGGCTGCATTGGGTCTTTGTTGCTGCGTGCAGGCTTTCTTTAGTTGCGGCGAGCGGGGGCTACTCTTTGTTGCGGTGCACGGGCTTCTCATTGAGGTGGCTTCTCTGGTTGCGGAGCACGGGCTCTAGGCGCGCGGGCTTCAGTAGTTGTGGTATGGGGGCTCAGTGGTTGTGGTGCGTGGGCTCTGGAGTGCAGGCTCAGTACTTGTGGTGCACGAGCTTAGTTGCTCCGCAGCAAAAAAAAATATATATATATATATATATATATATATATATATATATATATATATATATATTTTGTGGTATGCGGGCCTCTCACTGTTGTGGCCTCTCCCGTTGCGGAGCACAGTCTCTGGACGCGCAGGCTCAGCGGCCATGGCTCACGGGCCTAGCCACTCCGCGGCATGTGGGATCTTCCTGGACCGGGGCATAAACCTGCGTCCCCTGCATCGGCAGGCGGACTCTCAACCACTGTGCCACCAGGGAAGCCCTATTTTTTTAATTTAAAAGTTTATTATATTTTTACTAAATTTAGTATTTTTAAATTTTTGATATTATATTACTGTCAGGTGCTAAATTTCTCCTATAGTCACCATGATGCACATTTTTGATACTAAATGATTGCTAAATTTCTACTGAAGTTAATGAAGGAACAAAATATTTTTGTATACCCCATTTTCCTCTGTCTTTCTTCATATTTTGTTACTTCTAGATCATTATTATTTAGCATGGATATTGTAGAATACAATTTTAGAGCTTTTCGTTTGTGAAATTTTGAAGTGGTAGAATTGATATTATGCTTTTCCTAGGAAGATTAAAATTATGATATAATCTAATTTCTGTTACTCTCCTTTGTAGTGTAATGTAAATACTCATTAAAGTTCATTGCCTCAGAAAAAATGTAGTATAATGTAAATACTCATTAACTTTCATGGCCTCAGAAAAAATGTAATTTAAAAAATATTATCTAGCTATCATACTCTTAGTGTTTATATTCCCTGTTAATCTGTTGTCCTAGTTACGTGTTTGAAAGTTCTCAGTAATTGTTCTTGGTTAAAAAGTTAACAGCTTTCACAGTCACCAGTTTTAATTAAGTTAACTTTTAGTTGAAAAGTTTGAGTAGGGCTTCCCTGTTGGCGCAGTGGTTGAGAGTCCGCCTGCCGATGCAGGGGGACACAGGTTCGTGCCCTGGTCCGGGAAGATCCCACATGCCGTGGAGCGGCTGGGCCCGTGAGCCATGGCCGCTGAGCCTGCACATCCGGAGCCTGTGCTCCACAGCGGGAGAGGCCACTACAGTGAGATGGAATGTTATTCTATACATTTATTCTTCATTTTATACCAAGTTCAGGATATAATGGCATTTTTTCTCTCATTTAATCATGGGTTTTTTTGTCACTTTCTAAATTTGAGGCATGTTACAAGTGTTTATGTTTTATTAATGGTTTGGTTTATTATATGGTTTATTTTTGGTTTGTTTTGTTTACCACCCTAGAACAAGGAAGAAGTGATGGCTGTGAGACTCCGGGAAGCAGATAGCATAGCTGCTGTGGCTGAACTACAGCAGCACATTGCTGAGCTTGAAATCCAGGTAACACATGAAAATAATAAAGTACATGTAAAAATAATGCAGTTATTTCCCCTTCCCTCTGCACCTGCATCGTGACTTATGTCTTCATCCTAATGACTATGCTTCTATTTTCAACACTTATTCATTTCCAAGTCCATTTTTTTCTATTGTGGTAAAAATACACGTATTGCTGTAAAATTTACAATTTTAATGTATACAGTCTGTGACATTAAGTGCATTCTCATTGTTGTGCAGCCAATTTCCAGAACTCTTTACCTTGCAAAACTGAAACTTTGTACCCATTAAACAACTCCCCATTCCCCTCTTCCCTCAACCCCTGGAAACCACCATTGTCCTTTCTGTCTCTGAATTTGACTACTCTAAGTATCTTATATAAGGATTGATAAAATCATAGGATATTTGTCTTTCTGTGACTGGCTTATTTCACTTAGCATAACGTCATCAAGGTTCATTTATGTTGTAATATGTGTCAGAATTTCCTTCATTTTTAAGGCTGAATAATATTCTGTTGTGTGTGCATACTACATTTTGTTTATCCATTCATTCATTGATGAAAACTTAGATTGCTTCTACCTTTTGGCTGTTGTGAATAATGCTGCTATGAATGTGAGTGTACAGATAGCTGTTTGAATCCTTGTTTTCATTCATACCCAGAAGTGGAATTGCTGAATCAGGTGGTAATTCTATGTTTAATTTTCTGAGGAATTGTTATACTGTTTTCCACAGCAGCTGCACCATTTTACATTCCCACCAGCAATGCACAGGGACTAGTTTTTCCACAGCCTCACCAATACTTGTTAATTTTCTGTTGTTTTTTTTTTAACACCCATCCTAATGTGTTTGAAGTGGTATCTCATTGTGGTTTTGATTTGCGTTTCTCTGATGATTAACAATGTTGACCATCTTTTCATTGTGCTTATTTGCCATTATGTCTTCTTTAGAGAAATGGCAGTTCAAGTCCTTCGCCCAGTTTTTAAATGCGTTGTTGTTGAGTTGTGGAAGTTTTTTATATATTCTCAATGTCAATCCCATATCAGATATAAACAGATATTTTTGCAGATATTTCTTCTCATTTTGTGGGCTGCAGAATTTTCCTAGCACCACCCTCTTTGACTCTCTTCTTCTTTCTTGTTGAACTTTGTTTTCAGTCTTTTTTTCCTCAGTTCTGAGTGTTTGTATTCCTCTGAGCATCCAAGTTTTTTGGCTTTTTAAAAACTACTCAGTGTACAACAATGAATTCTAATCTATCTCCATCCTAGCATGTTTCCCCTAATCAATAATCTTACACCTTTAAAAAAATTATGAAGACAATAAACAGAAAAGTTCATAAAACAAAGCTACATTATAATATGTATAAAAACAGTATCCATGTAACCACTACTTGGTCAAGATACAGAATATTGCCTATATTCCAGAAGTCTACCCAATCACACCCTTTTCCCTTATCCCGAATTTTATAGCAGTCACTCCTCTGCTTTTCCTTTTAGTGGTGTCATCTTTGTATGCATCTCTCATCCACACAGTTTAGTTTTCCCTATTTCTGAATTTCGTATAGAGTCATGCTGAATATTTTCATTTGTCTGTCTTCTTTCTTTGTTCAGCACTGTTTTAATGAGTCATGATTTTTATTGTTGCAACATGTTCCATTTCATGAATATGTCACAGCATACATATCCACTCTGATATTAGTGGTCATTTGTAAATTTCCAAATTGGGACTGTTATACACAATGCTGAGATCGTAAGCAATCTTGTACACTATACTGACTACGTGTGCACACGTTTCTGTAGCATGATGCCAGGGTGTGGAATGGCTGGGTCATAAAGCATGCAGATCTTCAGTTTTATTTTCCAAAGTGTTTGTACCACTTTAACTGCCAACCACAGCCTACGAAAGTCCTGTTGTTCCACATCCTCCCCAACACTTGGTGGTGTCAGATGCTTTAATTTGTGCCAGTCTGGTGGGTATGCAATGGTATTTCATCATGGTTTTAATTTGTATTTGCTGGATTACTAATGAGGTTGGCAGTTTGGATTTCATCTTTTATAAAGTGTCTATTAAAGTCTTTTGTGTATGTCTTTTCTTTAGGATTATCTTTTTCTTATGTACGCGTAGTTCTTTCCAAGTTGATGTTATGTTTTACAGATAGCTACTCCCACTTTGTAACTTGTCATTTGTCGTTGTTGTTTTTAATTTATTGTGTCTTTTGATCAGTAGACCAGTATGTTTACTGGACAGTAGAGAACTCCTCCTGGAACTTGTACAGGACCTTCAAATTCAACACGTTTAAAATCAAATGTGTTCCTATTCCAGCCAAAATGTTTTTATTCTTTTGTATCTCAAGGCTTGTTCAGTGGTATCATCTCGTCTTGAATTATTCAGCTCAGTAGGAACTTCACTTATGCTTTTCTTAACGTTATGCCATATTTATCAAGGCTACGTATGCAAACTTTCAACTTTACTTGAGAGTACCAAATTATTTTTACAAAGTGCTTCTGCTAGTTAACATGCCTACCAGCGTTTCACCTGCTCACATACTCATATAGATTTGCCTTCAGATAATTCTTAATAATTCATACAGATTAAAGTACCATGTCCGACTCTTCAATTTCTTCAAAAGATAAAAGTCGTGAGTAAATCTAAAACTAAATCAAAGGTAATTTTACTCATTTCAGAAACTTTAAAAAAAATCTTTCATGGCCTTTCTATTCCCCCCGCCACTCCCTTCATTCATCTGCCTTCGTCCCCACCTGAACGTCACAACTTCCTGTCCAGCTTCTTTTTCTCCACCCTGAGCTCTTCCACAGAGCCACCAGAATTTTCTTTCTAAAACATAAAAACCTTATCTTTTCATTATTGTCCAGACTTGCATTTCTAGCCTCTTCTTTGACCATTAGCACCCCATCCTCTCTCCCCACCTCCTACACACACACACACACACACACACACACACACACACACACACACCTCTTTACAAAGTTTCTATATTCTTTTAAAATTCTGTATCATTCTACATGCTATTATGTCTTCAAAAAATTGCTGTGTTTTTCTGTATCCCCTAGTCCTCTGCTTTTTAGGTATTTCTGCTTACTGAGTTCTCCATGGCTAGTTTGCCGTTAAGACATTTGATAAATGTGTTTTCAATAAACATCTTAATGATTCAAACTTCATTCATTCATTTATTTATTATATGCAGGTTAAGATCCATAAATAGATCTTTTGTTAAAACCTGAAACTCCTTTTCAATTATAAGAGTAATACATTTTAGGTTATTTTTATTCATGGAAATATCTTAGATCATTTTCAAGTTCCACTAGGGGGAGAACTCAACTTAGTCAAATATTTTGTACTTCAGATCTCTTCAGACCAACTCTTCCAATTACTCCTGCTCTCTTGTGAATAAAACTTTTTCCCACAAACCAAATTCTTTCAAACCCTTCATTTAATAAATTACATAATTATGTAATTAGTTATTGATAAAATTAAAGCCTGCTTTTTTAAATGTAGTTATGAAAATTGTACTTTTGTGAATGTCTCATTTAGATGAGGAAATACTCATTTTTATACACACTATAGCATTCTGTAGTAGATATATTTATGAGGTTGAAGTTTATTAAATTTATTTTCAAAGATCCTTCAGTCAACTTGAAACTTTAAGGTCTGGTTTAAAGTTCATAATCACCACCCTCCCCATGTTAATCTGAGATAACTACATTTGTAATATACTTAATGTTCTTTATAATAATGCCTTTTCCACCGTCTTTGGAGGATCTGTTTTATATTAGTGTCTCAGAGTGAATTTAACCTTTTTTAAAGTGTAGCAGCTTTCAGGTTTTAGCCATTTTCCTGAACTCTTTGTAAAAGTTATTGCTGAGGTTTCCTCCTTCTCAAACAGAATTACACTTCTTAATGGATTTTAGTCACCATCTACTGTAATACTTATTTAGAGCAGATCATACCCCTATAATAGAATTAAGAGATTGAACTCCAAGGTGCCATGAAATATTAAAAAATATGATATCATATATATTATTTTAATATTTTTTGACAATTCAGTGTTATCATTATGAACTTCAAATACTGTATAATCTCACTTCATTCAGATCTCTATTGTTTTCTTACATAAAGCTCCTTTGGCCAAATTTCTATCTAAAATAATATTCATATCCTAATCACTGTACTCTTATGCTGCTTTATAGTTCTTCAAAACAGTTATTTCTTGCCATAAATTATACATGTTTGTTATTGTCCACATCCCCCCACAAGAATGGAAGCTCCGTAAGAGAGGAATTTTTGCCTGTTTTATTCAGTTGCTGTATTTCTCAGTGTTGGTATATAGTGCTTAGTATATAGCCATCATTCAAATATTTGTATTTGAAGAAATTAATATAATAATTTACTCATCTGTTGTTTTTACAATAAGTGATTTTTAATGTATGTAATTTCAGCATTCAATTTTTTTTTTTTTTTTTTGCGGTACGCGGGCCTCTCACTGCTGTGGCCTCTCCCGTTGCGGAGCACAGGCTCCGGACATGCAGGCTCAGCGACCATGGCTCACGGGCCCAGCCGCTCCGCGGCATGTGGGATCTTCCTGAACTGGGGCACGAACCCGTGTCCCCTGCATCGGCAGGCGGACTCTCAACCACTGAGCCACCAGGGAAGCCCCAAATTTTTTAAATTCAGAGATTATCACTGTATTCACACATGCATTAATTTGCATTTCTTTTATCATTAGGTCACTACTGGCTAGGAAGGATAAAATGAATTCAGACTCTGCCTAAGTGCATTTATCATTATACAGAAGGAATGATTGAGTCTGGTTCCCTTCTTTGCAATATCATTGAGTAGAATTTAAACCTCTGAAAATTTATGTACATTTATTGGTGTTAATGGCTTTAATTACCTGTGAGAGGATGCCAATTGTTGTCTTTTAAAGGAGAATTTTTTTTCTTCCTACCTGTACATATACTTTACAAGCTAATTGAATGGCTCAGGCTAAGTGGAATTTCTATAAGTAGCCTGCAAAAATAAATATGACATACCCTGATCAGAATAGAAAGAGTCAATAAATTTAATTATTATTGGGAACAAGAGGATTTTAGAATCCTAAATAACTCTGTGGTCACAACTTTTATCTTTCTGTTTTCTTATAATTGCTAGAGATTTTGTTGATTGGTTGAGAGTAGATTTTGAAGACAAACTACTTATTAGCTGTCTTGTCTGACAAGTTATTTAACCTGATTTTGAATTTACTCGTTCAAAACTAAGGGTCCTAAAGTTATCTGCTTTAGAGTTGGTATTAAATGAGAAAGCATGTGTCAAGTGTTCTTTCCTCCCTAACTAGTTTCCAGCAAATCAGTTTAGCAATGACCTTTTATAAAAGATCACACTCAGCATTGTAAGGGCTTCCAAAAATTACAACCAGAATGGAAAGTGCAGAAAGTCTTTTGAGTTCCCTTCAAGATAGTGTTTACCCACCTCAGATAATGAATTTATCCCTTTCCAAGAATTAGATATAGCTGCAAATTAAGAATTGTTTTGGCTGGGTTTTTTTTTGATTGAACTTGTTTCTGTCCAGTGTAGGCCCTGTTTAACTTACTCTTCATTTTTTATGTATTTACCATGTTTTACCATATTATCTGTAACTTTATTTCTTCCAGAATACTAATAATTAACGTATTAATAGCTAGCATCATTGAATACTTAAAACATGCCAGGCAGTACTATTAGCCATTTAAATATATTCACTTATTTAATCTTTACATATGACATTATTGTTAGTATCCTCATTTTATAGTGGAGGAAACTGAAGCATAAAGAAGATTTTTAAATGAGATTTTGTTGTATGTTTAAGAACCCACTCTAACTTAAATTCTTTCCAGGATTAAAATGAAATTTTTTTTCTTTAGTATTACAGGTACTGTCATGTTAGTTATATGGATTTTCTTGGTCGATCAACTGCCTCCTATAACTTTGTTACTACTGGTTCCCTTTTCCTCACTTAAATCTTTCAGTAGCTTCCCATGGCTTTCGGGACACAGTTCAAATTTTGGCTGTACTCACGAGCCCCTTCCTGCTCTGATTCTTGCCTCCCTTTCTAGCTTCATTTCCTGCTTTTTCCAGCGTATACCTGTGCTTGAGCCATAATAAACTAGTTAAGAACTCTTTAAATATGTCATAGAGATTCATTCTGTTTTTCTTCTCTCCTCCTTTGATCTTGCTTATCATTTCAAAGGTCAGATTAAGTTTGACATGCTGTGATCAGCCTTCCCTGATGATGCCAATCCAGCCAATTTTGTTGTGTCTCTGCTGTTTAACCCCCTCTGTTATAGATCTCTCTTATACCGTCTCACATTATTTTAATCATTCTCATTTAAAAGCCTAGATGTGAAGAACAGATTAAATTATTAATTTAAATGGGGTATCAGTTTCAATTCAACAGATACTTACGGGGTACCTACTATGTGCTAGTCACTACTCTACACACTTTATAAGAATTAGTGAACAAAACACACGAAAAGTCCCTTTCCTCATCAAGCTTAATGGTAGAGGAAGAAGTAGGATGAACAAAATAAATGAATCGTATAGTGTGTAATTTAGAAGATGATGAGTACAATGGAGAGAAAAATGTAGGAAAAGGAGAGGGTTGGGGTATTGAGCGTAGGGTACCATTGCTATTTTAAATAATGTGGTCAGGCAAGCTCGCTAGAAGGGGATATTTAAACAAAGATTCATGCAGATTTGTGGTAGAAATACCCTGATAAGGGAATAGTAAGGACAAAGGGCCTAAAGCCAGGGGCATCTCTGAGACCCTGAGTGGAGTAAGAGAGGAAGTTAGAGGAAGTATGAGAGGTAAATAGGGCAGATTACATAGGGCCTAAGAACTTTGGCCCTTCTCTGAGTAAGGTAGAAAGTCACGGGAGGGTTTTGAGCATAGGAGTCATCAGTTAGATGACATTTAAACCTATTAAAAGGATTCATTTGAACTTGATTCAGAAAAAAATGCTTGTTGGAATTCATAGTATTTAGATGGGAGGAAATGGTGGTTAAAAATTGTTTCCTCCTCCTCTTAGTGGAATTTTCCACCTTTATTCTATTGATCCAAATGTTATTTATTAGTTGAGGACTTTATTTTTACGTTAATGCTAAATCACACTTTCTCCATTTTCCAAGTGGTGGAACAAAACACAGAAAAGTTAATTTTTGCTTAGTTAATTGAGGAAAATAGATGAAAATTGAACCCAAGCCTTGTGATATTTAACCTGGAATTGAGTTTGTGTTTTGAGTTTTATAAAGATAAACATATTAATTTGTCATAACCATATTAAAAGGTTCTGTGGGCTGAGCACATCTATAAAGTTAATGCTGCTTTGTTATAAATAATGAAAAGTTTTAAGTTTAAAACAGTTTAGTTCTACGCAAATCCAACTTTGTGTTCTTTTCCTGGTACCCAGTAACATTTACCCATTTTCATTACTTTGCCCAACAGATAACCTCTAGGGATGCCTCAGATGGGCAATACCCCAACCGCTCTTGGCTTAAGAAACACCCACTCAAAATTCTGTTCTGACATAAAATGAGGGAGTTAGATTTAAATCAGTGTGCCCAGCTCAGTATGCAGTTTTGACAGAGATAGAGAGGAAGTGATAAAAATCTTTACCATTTAACAAAAAAAATTTTAATAATGTAAAATTACAATGACATTACTAAAGGATGGAGTTTAGCATGAAGCTTTGTGATCAGTTGGTGCTTTCTAATTTCCTGAGCTCATTTGTTAATAGTTTCACAGCAGGTGGTAGTTTATATGCCACCTCTTGACTAACAAACTTCTTTTTGGAGGACTTTTTTTCCCCCTTTAAGTACAGTGGTTTCTGTTTTGAGCAACTTGTTTAAACATTAAAATATTTTTCATTTTTCTTTAATGATTTTTCTCAAAATTTTAAGCATTTTTAAATTAGAAAAATAACTTCTATAATCTTATCTTGTCTTAATGCTGATTCTCAACAAAGGGAGTTAGGTATACAGAATATTTTACTCAGCTTGCTCTCTGGTCATTAGGTATTAAAAACTTTAAAAAAAAATTTTTTTTTTTTAACTGAAGTGCTCAGAGATGATTCTCTGATCTCCAGCTTTAGTATGCAGTTAAATATAAAGAGACTAAGTATCTAGAGGTTTTTAAATTTGCTATATCTAGGAATGAAGGATATCATTCACTTACTCAAGACCAGTTCATAATAGTATCTAAAGAATTAGTGAAGATAGTTTAGACCCTTAAAGTGCCATGCTACCAGTGATCATCTTGGTGTTATTAAAATTAGTTTAGAGAATTCCCTGGCGGTCCAGTGGTGAGGACTTGGCACTTTCACTGCTATGGCCCGGGTTCAGTCCCTTGTAGGGGAACTAAGATCCCTCAATCCATGTGGCGTGGCCAAAAACTTTTTAAAATAAAAATTAGTTTATGTACACCTAGCACACAGATCTTGGTTTCTAATACCATTCTCCAATAACAGAAACCAAGGTTCCTGAGAGAAATAGCTGATTCCAGGACTAGAACAGGAAATACACAAGATGAGCCTGGAGTATCTTGCAGTGTCAGAAAGTAAGGAAGTGTTCCAAAACAAAACAAAACGAAACCCTGCATTAACAGGAATATGTTAAAGGGACAGAGAGGAGCCAACTGAAAAAGCTCCCAGTGGCCAAAGGTGGAACAATATTTAAAATAGGAAAAAATAATTAACATAGTAGTGGATTATAATTCAAGGTATAAAATAAATATCCATGGATCCATACTGATATCAATAATGATTGAATAAATTAATAAATGAAGAGGAAGAGAGAAATCTCTATGCAGAAGAATTCCAAATAACTTTTGTAGATACTCTGCCTTCAGAAGGGAAGCATAAATTTCTATTCTTTTAAGTGTAGCCTGTGCACAGTGACTTCCTTCCAAGGGGTCCAGTATGGAAAGGGTAAGGGAAAAAAGTAACTTTTTTGGAGAAACCTGACAAACACTACCTCACCCAGATGATCAAATCAGCATCAACAGTTGTAAATCACACTGCTAGTAATATACTCTTGATAGGATGTGACAAAATGGCACTTTACCTTTGTGGTCTTCCAGTAGCCCATAATCACATTCTTACTATGAGAAGAATATCAGACAAATTTCAATAGTAGGGCATCTGGCAAAACACCTGACCAGTACTCCTGTAAGCTGTCAGGGTCATCAAAAACATAGAAAGTCTGAGAAACTGTCCCAGCCAAGAGGAACGTAAGGAGACATGACAACTAAATGTAATGTGGTATCCTGCATAGGATCCTAGAACAGAAAAAGAACATTGGGTTTAAAAAAAAAAAAAAAAAACCCTAAGAAAATCTGAATAAGCTTTGGACTTTAGTTAGTAACAATGTATCGATATTAGTTCATTAATTGTAACAACATGGAAGATATTATTAACAGGGGAAACAGTGCAAGGGAGTATATAGTACTCTTATCCTCTCAATTTTTCTGTAAATCTAAAACTGTTTGAGAAAACGTCTGTTATAAAAAATAGTTTATGGGAATTTCCTGGCGGCTCAGTGGCTAGGACTCCACACTTTCACTGCCAGGGGCCTGGGTTCAATCCCTGGTCGAGGAACTAAGATTCCACAAACTGTGTGGTGTGGCCAAAAAAAAAAACAACAAAATTTTTTTAAAAATTAAAAAATAGTTTATATAATTCCATGGTTTTTAGGAACCCCTGGAATTAGATAGAATTTTAAGTATTGGTCACAAAATTTGATCTGTTTTTAATTAAACTGATTTATAAGAAATATTTTCTAGCTTTTGGACCTTGTACAAATGCTGGTTTTTCACGTGTGTATTTAGCTGATCCTGTAAGAAATATCACTTTAACTATGTGTGGGATGTATTTCTCTTCTGAAATGGAATTAAATCAGTCTTAGTAGTGAGAAAAAATTTTGATTTATTTCCTCCCTTCCATACTTTTCAACTTACCTTATTATTTCTTTAAAGTATTTATATGTACTTTTTTCTAGTTACTAAAACATAAAGAATAGTCAAACCTTTTTGTCTGTGACTTGAAATTACAGGAAACTGTTTTAGAAACTTACCAATAGTACGTGATATGAGTATGATTTGGTTTTAGATGTTTCAAATGAGTCACCTTGAAGTCATGGAGAGGCTACCATTTACCACATTTACTATTCTGATTAATTTTTCTTAAGGCAAAGTACAAATCAGTAAAAACTTACTAAAGCTTAGTGATTGCTATTGATGTTTCAGTAAGGTTATATTGATTAATCGCGGTGATTGCTTATCGACTGTCACAGACTTACTCAAATCATTTTGTTTTCTGCTACTATCGTCATCTCACATGCAGTTATAATTTGGTTAATATAGCTTGCTTTAATTGAAAATATCAAATTAGAACTTAGAAATTGTGCTCCTGCTGCTGCAAGTTAATATGGTTGCCTCTGTGACCGTTGAACATAGTTTCATAATATAGCCTTGAAAAAAAGCATTATTTAACCTTTAAAATAGTCAAGATAATGCCTTTTAATGGTCTCTAAAATAGTTAAACTTTTACAAAGGAGAGAGAGAGCTTGTATATATCTTTCTGTAGCATAATCTCTCTTTTCGTTACATTTTCTCATCTGTGGGCGTAATTTAAAATATTTTTTTAATGTAAGCTTTACACTTGCATTTGAGACTAAGCAACCTGCATTGTGTCATGACCCTTCCAATACCACAAACCTTCTGTAATACTACTCCCAGCAAAAAACCCACATCCTATGTATAACCTTAGATTTATTTTGAAATCTCTATGAAGAGCGCACAGAGAGATTACTAATTGTTTCTGTTATTTCCTTTAAGGGTGTGATGTCTATTTGTAAACCATGTTTTAAGTTTTACTTTGTCAGGCTTAAAATGTTAAAATATATTAAGTACTGATTTCCTATTCTAAAGTTACTATATAAAAGTTTAATAACTAACGATAAGTTTCAGTTCAGAATTGGGTGGTATGTTAGACATCTGTAGGGTGTTCAAGAAAGGAGAAAGCAATGGTACTTGCAGTAGCCAATATTTCTAATACCACTGGCCAGCACAGTACTAGTAAACAATTGCAAATTTTAACAATAAGCAACTTTTTTTCCCATTTTATTCCTGTTCTTTTATTATTTCCTTTTGTCTGTTTTAGCTTTGGTGTGTGTTCTTTATGTAACTTCTTAAGATGGGTGCATAAATCTAACATTATTATTTAAAAACAAGGATAACTACTGATTATTAGGAGAATGGTTAAACCATAGTAGATCCATATTTGGAAAAGTCTGTATCTTTAAGAAAGAATAAAGAAAGATCTGCAAGACATAATAATGAGAAAAATTATAGAATGTAGTGATAATTCCATTTGTGTATGTTAAAAAGTATATGTGTGTATGTATTTGTTTAAGTAGATTGGAATGTCTGCTGTGATACCTATCAAAGTTCCCTCTGGGGAGCATAAAGGGCTTGATGCAAAAGAGAAAGGGAAACTTCAGTTTTTATACCATATGAATTTATATGATTACCATTATAATTTTTTAATGTACGTACATTAAAATAACTTGAGGTAACCATTGCTAGAATGGAAATAAGAATCATTGGAAAACAGCAATGTAGAAAACTTGGTCAACCTAGCAAAAATGCCACCCTCCTTCTCTGGCCTTAAAGTCTTTGAGCTGTCTGGTTCCTGCCTACTTCTCTGACTGCATCGTAAACCACACTCCCCTTCATGTCATGCTCTAGCAACACCAACTTTATTTTTGTTTCTAGAACCAAAGCTCATTCATTCCTACAGGCTTTTGCTCTTGCTCTTGCTCTTCCCTGCATTTGGAATGCTATGCTCCTTGATCTTCCCATGGCTCGTTCCTTTTCATCATTTATATCTCAACTTAAAAGTCACCAACTCGGGCTTCCCTGGTGGCGCAGTGGTTGAGAGTCCGCCTGCCGATGCAGGGGACACGGGTTCGTGCCCCGGTCTGGGAAAATCCCATGTGCCGCGGAGCGGTTGGGCCCGTGAGCCACGGCTGCTGAGCCTTGCGCGTCCGGAGCCTGTGCTCCGCAATGGGAGAGGCCACAACAGTGAGAGGCCCGCGTACCGCAAAAAAAAAAAAAAAAAAGTCACCAACTCATAGAGATTTTCCCTGACCACCTTTATAAAGTAGGACCCTAATGCCGTAACTCTCTATTTCATCATTGTGCTTCATATTATTTGTAGTTCTTATTAGTGTCTGAAATTACCTTCACTTTAAAAATCAACTCACACCCACATGTAATATATTAGAACCTGGTTTGTCTTACATACTGCTGTATGCCTTGTGCCTGGCATGTAACAGGCGATCAAAAAATAATTGTTGAATGAATCTTAGGCGGCAGCCATGTACATGAGAATTTAATATTATTATGCCATAAGAACAGGTAGGTTCAAAGTACCTTTTTTTTATTGAAGTATAGTTGATGTACAATATTACATAAATATCAGGTGTAAAGATTCATTTGTTTAAATGCTGCCCCAGAGGTGGACTGAAACTGATCCCATAATTTCCTACCTCAACTGTCTAACAAAATAGTAAATTTTTTTTTTAAAGGCAAATACTTTGGCACTAAAAGCAGCCTGAGAGGAAAAGGATCTTACCCTAATGCAATAAACTTTAAAAGTGACAGTTAAGGAAAGAAATAAACTATTTAAGAGCAGAGAGGCCTAGCAGGGCTTGGCTTCTAACCTCAATTATCTCCCTCTCTCCTATGTCACCACGCTGTATATATAGGTAAGTCAGCAAAACCCCCGGAAGATTCAGTCATATCCCAAATGTGGAGAGAAGGAAAATGAGTATGTCTGACTGAGAAGTTGTAGAAACTTCTAGAAGGAACAACCCAGTGAAGGAGATTAGAAAGTGAACATCTGAATCTTAATTAAAGTGAAGGCCCTGGGACAACACACTCTATTTGGGAAATGATCTGAATCCTAAAACCCAGGTTTTGGCATGTATGCCCCCAGTTAGGTAATACAAAATATCTAACAGAATCTCAGAAGAATAAAGAGTGCCCCTGTTTAGCCAGGTTCTTCTTTTCCCCATGCTGTCCCTCAGGCCTTAGAAATATGGGAACAAACTTGAGCTTGGAGGGCACAGAAAATAGATTTTAAATATGATGGAAAGAGAGTTAATAAGTAACTCATATCATTAGAGCATTTAGAATATCTAGACAGTCACCTAGCCATGAGCATGATGAGAAGAAATGGCACAACAACTTGGTTTCTATTATTATAGCAGAGAAAAGAGAAAGAAATACTATTCAGAAACATCCCAACCAAGAAGAAAGGTAATTCAAGGGTAAGAGGAATTACAATTACTTCATACTATAAAACAACTAAACGTGAATTTAGTAAAATTAAGAAATCAAAAGATAAGATAATTAAAAAGTGCACTGAGGTAAGAAGGAGGGGATTGTACCACTAAGGGAATAAATTGAAGCCCAATACACCATTGCAGAAACCACAAAAGAATAGCCTATTCAATGGACAATGCTGAAAATTGGAATATTGGCATAGAAGAAAAGCTTGAGATAATAATCACAATGAATATAGAGGTTAAGAATGAAAAACAAGTATATTAGCTAACGCTTATGGATGACAGACAGATAATCTAACACTAAGAATAATTGGTATCCCACAACAAATAGAAGGAAGATATATTCAAAAATAAGCAAGAAGACGTCCTTGAAATTAATGAAGACGCAAATTAAAAGAAAACCTTGTGTTCTAGGAAAATTTGACACAGAATGCTCCTTAAACACTTAGAGCAAATTACCTACAAAGTTGTATGGGAAGATTAAGACTTGTCCTCCAGATTTCTCACAGCATATTCAATGCCAGAAATCAGCAGAACAATGGCTATGCTGCACTCTCCAATATGATAGCCACTAGCCAGCCAATGTGGTCATAGCCTCATTTTGCACAGTAGCTCCTAGCTAACATATTAGACAGTGCAGATGGAGAACATTTCCATCACCACAGAAAGTTGTCTTAGTACTAGTCTACAACATTCTGAGTTTGGCTGACCCAAAAATGTTATAGCTAAACAATGTGTCATCCAGATATTTTGAAGAAATAGATTGTTATTTTCCAGTGTGAAAAGATTGCTAGGATACTATTCTCATAATCTTGAAAAAATTACTGGATAGTGAAATCCAGCTTAAAACAAGTCAAAATAAAGAACTATGAAATGTGGGCACTATTTGAAAAGATGGGTGGTAAATGTTGAATCTGTTTAAATACGGAACTAATACTAAACAAATATGGGAATAATGATTACAGGTGAGAGAGTTTTTTTTAAATAAACTTTGACAGTGTAAAAATAACAGCTAACAAAAATCTGGAAGTGGAGGGAGAGGGGATATGAAGGCAGGTATAAATGCACTCATATCCCAGCAAGATAGTCAATCAATACCACATACATTTAAAGCATGTAATAAAAATGCAGACTTCTAACATCTTAATGTTTTTTTGTTATCCCTTAAATGTAGAGGTTTTTTTTTAAAAAAAGGAAATTACCTCTCATATTGAAGAAACACTTGGCATTCACTGTACTTTCTTTTCCTATTAATTTTAGCTAATATTTAATGTTTAATTTTCATTTTTGTATTTTTACCACCGTCCAAGTTGCTTAAGGCAAACATATAATTTTACAGAAACAGTTATTTTTATTAAAAAAAAAATCTGGCTGCATGTATTCCAAGATGTTAACATTGATCAATTCTGAGGAGTATGAATAGAAATGATTGTTACTCTCTTTATGTTTTTTTTTCAATTAAAATATTTTTCCTGTTTTTTTCTACTGTATTAATCACAGCCAGGCCAGACCACCTCATTGAAATAGTTGAGAAAGGAAATTAATTTTATATATGAGTTACTAATTTGAAATTTATAAAGTATTATTGATATTATCTTTACATGGGCTGTCTTTGATTTATCTTTTTGTTTGTTTTGTTTTGTTTTTCCGCTGAGCTGCACAGCATGCAGGATCTTAGTTCCCCAACCCATACCCCCTGCAATGGAAGGCGAATTCTTAACCACTGGACCTCCAGGGAAGTCCCCCTATCAAGTTTTAATACTCTTAACAGTCTAATAAGTTGATAAAGATGCTTTTTGGCAAAATCAGCTCTGCATGGATTCTTTAAACAGGGCACAGAAAAACATGTTTTATCCATGAGGTGAATATATAAGAGCCATGTATATGGTCATCTGATGCTAAGGAAGGTAGATGAGAAATTTTGACAGCTAAGGACTGAACTCCCCAGCTTTGGCTTACTAACACTCTGTACAGAGGGTCCAGAAAAAGATAAATGAGTAACATAAGCAACACCAATTTTGGGAAAATAATTCTAGCACATATCCTGCTGTGATTTGTCTTACAATTAAGGCACTAGGAATGAAATCTGGTTTCTGTCCCTGGCTAGCCATGTGATCTTTGACAGGTAAGCCACTAGTCTGTCTAATCTTTTAGTGTTGTTGAGGCCGGGCTGTGCTTAGATCAAACCACCTGTGAGGACAATAATCAGGTAAAGCACCAGGCCAAAAGAGAGGGCTTATTATTAGTCTGTCAGTCTGGAGAAAATCTGGCTAAGAGAAGGAAGTGGTAGTAAGAATCCAGAGGATGGAAATAACAGGCCTAGGTCGTAATCATCATCAAGCTGGGAGAAGACAATCTAGAGAAATAAAAGTGATGGGCAGTAGAATGACAAAGCGATGAAATGATGTTTGCATAGATCTAGAAAGGCTTTTTGTAACTAATTCTTCGAAAGTCTTGGTTTCCCAAGACAGTACTCCCCAAAAGGGTTTGTCAGGTGTTTACTCAGCCTGGCATAACAGTGTTTATCCTTAGTAAATGGGATACATTACCATATATCCTTTCCTCATAAGGAACAAGTGAGACAGAAGCTGCTTTACAGTGCATAAGAATACCTATTTGGAATTTAAGTTTGTGGTATTAGAAACAAAAAAAACAAAACCAAGAAACAAAAATAGAGATAAATCTTTCACTGAGATGATAACCCCCATGACATGGAATATAAGGGTATTAAAATATGACAGTTCCACCTCTCCAGAAGGTGAATCACATTTTCTTCAGTTACACAGTTTTCCAGCTGTGAGCACTATCTCAGTGAGCAAGATAAAGCTTAATGAGTGGTTGTTTTATGCTTTCTTTTATGACAAGTCTTCTCTTTCTTAGAGATTTCTTTGTGATGAACACTATGCTTTTCCCAGAATTTAAAGTCATCTACCTACTTTATAGAATATTTTTACAAAGGGTTTTGTGTGTTTAAAGTGATGTTAAATATAGAGAGTTCTGGGCTTCCCTGGTGGCGCAGTGGTTGAGAGTCCGCCTGCCGATGCAGGGGACGCGGGTTCGTGCCCCGGTCCGGGAAGATCCCACATGCCGCGGAGCGGCTGGGCCCGTGAGCCATGGCCGCTGAGCCTGCGCGTCAGGAGCCTGTAAAAAAAAATAGAGTTCTTTGGACCTCTTAGGAGTGAAATGTTAAACACGTTAATCTATTAATAAGAGGCAAGAAATCATAACTGCTAATATTTATAATGTTTATCTTTTACCAAATACATATAAATAATAGAGTAAATATTTACAAGGGTAATATATAAAATGCTGTATTCCTATAAATATGCTGAGTCTTTGGCTTCAGATATTTAAATTTCTGTGCCCATGTCTTCTATATTTACTCCCTTGACCCAACCAACCATTAAATATACATTATATTAGTTTTACTCTGTTACCTGTTTGATTTGAAAAAAGGAATAAAAACAGTACTTGTTTTCATTCGAATGGGAAATTTTTCTATTTCAGCTTTGACTCTTAAAATATCAACAATATCATGGGGAAAAAAGGCAAAAGTACTACTTTAGATTAAAAAAGGCTAAAGAGATATAATAACCAAATGTAACCATGAACCTTGGTTCAATTGTGGATAATAAACATTTTGGGCCCTTTCAGGAAAGTCTGAATAGGAAGTACATGTTTAATGATGCTGTGAAATTACTATTAATTTAGGTGTTGTAAGGACATTTGGTTTCTTTTAGGAGATGCATGCTGAAATATATAGTAGTGAAATGTCATATCTGCAATTTACATTCAGATGTTTCAGAAAATACACAAATAGGAAAAACAAAAGCAAATGTGGCAAAATAGTAATTGGTGACTATAACTAAGGGGTATATGGGTATTGTACTATTATTTCAGCTCTTCTGTAGATTTGAAAATTTTAAAAATTAAAAAGCTAGAGAAAAATTTTGCAAGATGTTAATGATAGACTAGATGCTTTTATATTTGATATAGGGTGCTTTCTGCTACCTTCATCTACACATCTAGTATATTAAATGGGTGTTAACTGGTTAAATTCTTTTAAAAAAAAACAAAAACAAAACAAAAACCCTCTAAGCAAATTATCTGGTTGTGTAGAGCATTAAAAAGCCTATGGCTTGAAACACAGCTTTTTAAAATCTGCTATCTTCCTGTCTAAGGAAGTGTCCTTCCTGTGGCAGGATAGGGGTAAGTTATAACCAGCCTTAAAAACATAGATAAAGAAACAAATAAACAAGAATGGACTCTTAGGCATGCCTATTACAACTTCTCTTTTAAAATGAGGCTAATTCATGAATTTAAACAAACCAGGGCCCCTGCCTCCTCTTTTCTCACTGCCACAATATTTTTTAATGTTGTCCACTGCTAAACCACACTTTTCTCTCAAACACTTGTTCAAAGCAACTTAACAACATATTTATCTCAGTTTTGCTGCAACATAACACGTAAAAACATGCTGCTTAGAGCTATACGGTAAACATTTCATGTTTTCTCTTCAATCTTTTAGCTTGATATGCATTACCATACTTAATTGTTCAACCTTTTTAAATAGTATGTTGGAGTACAGTAGACGTAGGTGAAGGTATTTCTAATTAAAATGTCCACTTTCTGCTGTGACTTACACAAATACATAATTCACTTATTTCCTGCTGAGCACAGCATTTATGATTTTTCAATCAACAGATTGAAAATATTCAGGTAACAGAATATTTTACATATCCTGAGCACAGTCCATCTCTACCTCATCCTTTCTGTGATTAGAGCTCCCAAAGGTTGCAGGGACAAAAACAGGTGAAAGTATATGCCGAAGGTCGTTAATCAACCGTCTAGGTAGTTGAACACCAGAATCACTGCTCTAAGTAAAATATTCCTCTATACACATTTATATGTGTTATATTAAAGCACATAGCTTTGGGGCTATAACAGTCTGTTACCTGATTTAAAAAAGTTTAGAGAATTGGACTCCATATTTCCCTTATTTATTGCCATATCTCCTCATAATATTGGTACTTTAAGTTTTAAAAGAATTATTTTGTTGGTCCCCAAATCTTTGGTTTTTCTTCATTCTTTAGAACAGTTAGTTTTCAGTCATAGGGGTCATACATGTGGAATTTTCTCAGATCCTAAACATTTTATTTAGTTCCTCATCATGCATTACCAAACTTTAAATCATATTTTCTGTTTGAGAGCTACGTTAACCAAGACAGGGATTTGAGTTCAAAATTGAACCAACCTCTGCAGACAGGGAACTGACCAGCTGAAACTATCACAGAAATAATGTGAAGTGAAACTGATAGCAGAATTGAAAGAAATTAAAGAACCCTTGACAGTTTTCCTCTATTTTTGTTTTTAAATATATTCTCTCTGGAAATGTAGCGACTATTTGTAGATAAGTTTATCAGTCTTGGTCATTTACCACATTCACCATTGTGGTAGTTGTAAAAACATCTCTTTTATTATATGTAAATTTATACTAAGTAAATTCTGTAATGAGTGTCAACTCATAAAATATTCGAGATTTTTAAGAAATAGGGTAAAAATTAAGCATTTTATAATTGGCATATAAATAGAATTTTGAATTTGTGTTTAAAAAAAATAGTTAATTTTCAAAGATGGTTCAAACCAGTGCGTTTCAAGTGTAGTTTATGTCACGCTGGTTATGTCAGAAACACCACTTGTTTAGCTTTCAAAGTATACTGATTTTCAAGCTCCATTCCCAGACATTTAGAATTCAGTAGGTCAGAAATTGGTTCTCTTAATCTATATGTTTACAAAACTCCCAAAGTGATTTTTTTTTCCATAATCATCATTTGGAATCATTGTTTTAAGCATTTCATAGATTATGTTGTTTATATCATGGTGTTTATTTACTTAGCCATATTTTTTAAAATATTTATTAGGATGTTTTTATTGCAGGCAACCCAATTCTGGATTTGTTAATGGCATAAATAATATGGCTTAAATAATAAAGGGGATTTATTGGCTTACATGCCTGAAAAGTCCAGAAGTAGGGTGTGCTTCAGGAAAAGTTTGGTTTGAGCTCCATTTTGTTGTATTTAACCATGATTCTTAAGGCTCAGCCCTCCTTGTCATTTTTATCTTCAGGAGGTTTTCCTTATTGTGCTAAAATGGCTTACCGGTGAGCTTTATACCCACCTATCGTAATATCCAGAATAAGAAACTGTACCCCATACTTTCCAGCAAAACTTTTGAGTGTCACACTTTGAGAAACCCCTGAACCAATCACTGTGCAAAATAGATGTGATCATCTTGTTTGAGTTAAACCCCACCAATCAGGGCATACCTGTGGAATTAAGGATCAGGATAATTCCAATTCTGTCACCACTACATAATGAGGGAGAGAGAATGGATCTTGAGGTAACACCCATAAAATCTACTACAAAATATTATAGAGATGAACTATAATTTAGCCTGCTCCAAAATTATATTGTTTTAATGAAGTACTAATTGTATGATTTAATCATATTGCTTTTTAGTTTCTTAAGTTTTCAGTAAAATGTGAAGAAAGTAGTATCCATTCTAGAGCAAAACATGGATTTTTAAATGAAGAAACATTAAGTAACCTTTGGTAGATATGTGTCTTTTCACATATGAAAATGAAGAACAGTGTGGACCAAGTGCTTACTTTTTAGCAGGCTGGGGAGGGAGAGGAAATTAATTGCTTTTTATCGATGACTTCCTCCCCATATTTTATTATGAAAAATTTCAAACATACAGAAGTTGAAAGAATTGTATAGTGAACATCATAAACTCACCACCTCCATTCTAAAACTAATATTTTGATATATGTTTTAAATGTTGCTTTTAAATATTTTGATATATGTTTTAAATGTTGCTTACCCATCCACCATTCTAGCTCACTTATATTTTTGATGCATGTCAGAGTAAGTTAAAGTTGTCATACTTTACCCCAGTCACTTAAGCTTGCGTATTATTAACCAGAGTTATTAATGACCTTTTGACCAAGAGGCTCATATATAAAGCTCAGTGGCTTAAGGCCTTAATATGAATTAGATTATTTTAGACTTCATAATGGTAATTCCTAAAATAATCATTCAAAGATAGATCTAAGAGTGAAATATGCATTTAAAACTTTCATAAAGTTACTTTATGCTCTCTTGATATAGTTTCTTTTGCTGTGTGAAAAAAGATATATATTTAAGGTCTGTTCACTGAAATTACTGACAATTGCCAAAATTGTTTATATGTTGGATCTCTTTAAGTTTGTTACTTACCTTATTAGTTTTGCTTAGGAAACCAGTTAACTGGCAATATGTTTTTGTTATCAGTTGGACCAAAAGAAAACCTCAAGAAAATGCAGGTTCCTGGTAAATTTATTAGCGTAGCTGACATTTTCCCACCTGCTTATCAGAAAGAACCATGTGGACATTGCTTGAAAACAGAAAGCTATAAAAATACTTGCAAAAAAATCTTAAACATTAGAAAATTGAATGAACTGCCTCAGAAGTGAAATCAAATTGATATCCACTTATTAGAATATAATAGTTAATTGTATTTTGGGGTGTTAGAAATATACAGTTATTCAGTTTTAACATTTAAAAAGCATCCTTAAAAGGCTTTATATTAACATATTTAAATGAGACCCTATTTGTAGAACATAAAAATCACAGACTTTTAGATAAAAGGTCATTTTTATACATTTCAATGTATTAAATAGCATTTAGGGCATCTCTCAGTTTTTACTTCTATTTTTGAAATATCAGCTATATTCCCTTAAAGCAGACTATTGAATCAAAATGCCCCAAGCAGAGCTTTCCAGCTGTTGTGTCTGTCACACTGGTGTGCTACTAATGTGTGACAAGTGTGCCAGGATGGTGATTGTCTTCTCCTGGGGTCACTGCTAGAGCCTGGAGTTGCTTAATCACCCTTCCTCTTTCTTCAGTTTAGCCAGTGTGCCTTATAGGTTGTTTATTGGGGTATCTGTCTGTCTGTCCACAGAAACAGTGGGTTGTTTATTGGGGTATCTGTCTGTCTGTCCACAGAAAGAGTGGTTTGATGGGCATCAGAATCTTTTTGTTTGTAAAAATATTGCAAAAAAAAAAAAAAACCCAATAGTAACCTTTGTATTTAAATCTAAAAAGAACAACTACATGCAATTAGATTTGATCAAACATATAAAGTGTTTCTCTTTGAAATTATGCTTTTTTTCTGCAGTTAATAGAAATTCAAAGAACACCATTTTTTTAGTCATAAAATCTTAAGAGGGCTTCTTTGATTTTCACAAATATCTTTCAGGAGTCTTTTTTTTAAGCTAAAAGCATTCCATTTTTTATTGTAAAATTTCTTAGCTGCCGTTTTTCACTAAACACTACCTTTCCTCCAAAGAAATCAAAGTGCTATAACAAACTTTTTAGCCAAACCCTACAAAGACCCACCTTTGGAAGAAACAAATCTTTGGAGTCACTTGATCGCTTTAAAAAAAAATTTTTTTTAATTTATTTTATTTATTTATTTTTGGCTGCGTTGGGTCTTCGTTGCTGCGCATGGGCTATCTCTAGTTGTGACGAGCGGGGGCTACTCTTCGTTGTGGTGTGTGGGCTCCTCGCGGAGGCTTCTCTTGTTGCGCAACACAGGCTCTAGGTGCGTGGGCTTCATTAGTTGTGGCACGCGGGCTCAGTAGTTGTGCCTCACGGGCTCTAGAGCGCAGGCTCAGTAGTTGTGGCTCACAGGCTTAGTTGCTCCGCCACATGTGGGATCTTCCCGGATCAGGGAAGGAACCTGTGTGCCCTGCATTGGCAGCCGGATTCTTAACCACTGCACCACCAGGGAAGTCCCTTGATCGCTTTCTGTAAAACAGATTTAATGATTTCTATCTTGTCAAGCATTTTTTTCATGCAAGTTTTCCTGTAGGGAAGAAATGATATTATTGTTACTGGTCATTCTACAGCCATTCAGACCTAAAGCATTTCTGCGTTCTTGAGCTTCTTTCCTACAATATTAGAGCTTACCTTGGGCTTTGTCGTTTTATTTGCCCTGAAAATTTTATGTTATCCCACATGATGATATTGCTATGCAGTGTTCAAAATCCTCAAGACCTTTGCCTTTACTGGGGACCTGATTTAAAATCACCTTTCTCCAAGTCTGATTCCAAACCATAAACATTTAGCTTATTTCATTCAGAAGGATTTCTCCCTAGTAGTGGATTGCACTTTCCATTTAATCAACCATTTCAAGGGAATTAATATGACATGATAGTAAAATTAGACTAAAATTTAAAGCCATCAAAAAGGACAGCTGAACACATGTTAAAATGAGTAATTCTTATCAAATTACCCTGCTTTGGAAGTATATTTACTTACTAAATTTCTGCTGCCATTTCTCATGTCACACATGGGATTTAGAAAGTACTTTCTATAAGAATAACGGCTTCATTTATTTACATCAATGACTATTCTTCCTCCAAAAATTTTTTTCCTACATTATTCCTTCTCTCATGCACTCACTACTTAATCCCTTCTGCTTAACATCATCTTTGCCATCTTTGAGATATACAGCACTAAGGCGGAGGAAGTCTAGAGCCAAGGAAAATCTTAGAATGAGATGGTTATGAAACAGGCTGAATGTGGGTGGTGCGTTCATTAGTCTTTATTATAATACTCTTTTGTTCTTATTCTGTGCCTTTGAAATATTTCATTTAAAAAGTGGAGTGATTAAAAGTAAGATGCAGGTATAAGTACATGTAAGTGGTATTGGACAACTGTAAATTGATAATATGGGTCATTAGCTTAGGGCCATAAATGCAAGTTGCTATAGTTTTTTGTTTTTATTTTTGGCTGCATTGGGTCTTCGTTGCTGCGCGCAGGCTTTCTCTAGTTGTGGGCAGCGGGGCCTACTCTTCCTTGCGGTGGGCGGGCTTCTCTTGTTGCGGAGCATGGGCTCTAGGTGCGCAGGCTTCAGTAATTGCAGCACGCGGGCTCAGTAGTTGCGGCACGTGGGCCCTAGAGCGCAGGCGCAGTAGTTGTGGCGTCCTGGCTTAGTTGCTTCGTGGCATGTGGGATCTTCCCAGACCAGGGATCAAACCTATGTTCCCTGCATTGGCAGGCGGATTCTTAACCACTGCGCCATCAGGGAAGTCCCTGCTCTAGCATTTTATCTTTAATTCTTTTGATATTGCAATTACCGTTTAAATCAGCAGAGGCTGAAATAAATACATAAAGATTTTTGTAACAAATCCAAGAAAGCTAATTTGTGTGATCCTTTGCATAGATTTCCATATATTCTCTTCTGTTTCATTATTTCTCATGTTCATAGTGCTGTAAATTTAAGGTGAAAAATGTGTCAACTGTTGCTGTGACTCTTACGCAGACAGTTCACTCAGCCTTTCATTTAAGTTTCCTTATCTAGGAAATATGAATAAAAATAATACCTATTACACAGAATTGTTGTGATGATTACATATAAAGGGCTTAGAACAATTCCTAACTCATTGTAAGCCCCAGTCTTTCTCCACCACAGCTCCACAAGAGAATTAAGTCCTACAGAAAACTGAGTAACTATTTTCTCGATTCTTCTAAGGATGGTACATAGCTAGTACGATTTTAGATGCATAGGAGGTAAGTTAAATCATTACATACAATGATGCTTTAGGCATTAGGGCTTAATTCCTGTGGGGAACCTCAATTGTGAAGGTCTAATAAGTGCTCAAGATATGTTAGCTTTTATTTTTTTTTTGATTGCAAGGGACAAATCCATATTCGAACTGGTTTAAATAATAAAGAGACTTTATTGGTTCATGTACCTGAAAAAACAGGTAAGGAAGGCTTCAGAGATGGTTTGATTAGGATCCTGACTTGGTATCCCTGCTGTTCTATTGGTTCTGCTATCATTTATCTGGCCATCATACTAATACTTATAACTAAATCTTCAAAAAAATTTTTTTCTTAAATATGGGAGTGTGGGGCTTCCCTGGTGGCACAGTGGTTGAGGGTCTGCCTGCCGATGCAGGGGACACGGGCTCGTGCCCCGGTCCGGGAAGATCCCACATGCCGCGGAGCGGCTGGGCCCATGAGCCATGGCCGCTGAGCCTGCGCATCCGGAGGCTGTGCTCCGCAACGGGAGAGGCCACAGCAGTGAGAGGCCCGCGAACCCCGCCCCACAAAAAAAAAATATATGGGAATGTGGCTGAAAACCATAAGGTATCTCTTGTATATATTTAAGAAGCCCTGCATATTTGGAATATAGTAATTGTTAAGTTAGTTCTTTGCTTAGATGATTATATGTGATATTCATGTGTTTAATTGTATAAGAAAAGTTTTAAAGCCTGTAGAAACAGTAGTTTTTCTTTTACATCTATACAAACATTGGTTACATCAAACTGCTTTAGCAGGCCAAATTCCAGTAAAAGGTTTTTAAGGCAGGTTGCCAAAAGAAAAAAATAAAATAATAGGTATGTATAGGAATAACTTGATGAAAGGATTTGCAGAACACGCTAAGGGTACATAAGAATGAAATAAAGGTGGCAAAGATAGTTTAACACAGAAGAGCAATCCTGTTGGCATGGTGCCCTGACTCTGCAGAGGAGCTACCCATTCTGTTGCCGGAGCAGCTCTGTCTAGTTCTTCTTTCTGCCAAGGATGTTAGGGGAAGGTGTGTAGAAGAAAAGTAGAGGCTGGATTTGGCTGCAGTCAGAGGTCCAAACCGGATAATGTCCAAGGTCCCTTCTTACTGTGAGTGGGAAGAAACATTTTCCACATTGGAAAATGCTCTTCACTACAACCCATTACAAGGTAATTGTACAGAACCTAAGGCACCTTTTAAAACCTACTTTTAAAAAACCGATAAATATTTAGATACCACTAAGATAACTTTTACAGGAACTTCAGAGCTCTTTCAAATCAAAATGTATTATCTTTCTGCTCTATGTATACTGATATTGAATGATCTTCAAGTTGTATTCTTGAGAGATAATAGCAAGTGTAGAACAGCTTGTATAGTGTCAGTAGTATGAGTAAAAATATGTGGGTATACATGTGTGTTTGATTATATATGTAGAAAATACCATGGAAAGACTACACTAAAAAAACTGTCAGCAGTGGTTGTCTCCATGGAAGGAAACTGAGTGATGACTATTGAAAGTGAATTGGTACTTTTCTGGCATGAGTAGTTTCAGTAGATGTCTCTGCATCAGAGCTTCTTAACATTTTAAGCATCAACTTCCTAAACAAATAATCTGGAGATAACAAAAACAATCCTGTTTTCACTCTTTAATAAGTTCTTTACCTTCAAAGTACATTTGTTTTCAGGTGGTATAAGAAAAAGGCAGCTCCTCCCCTTCCTAGTCTACTTCCCTGGAAAATGATCCCAGCATGATTCTAGAACTAGTTCTTAGGATTGGAGCACCTTTTAATCACATTCCTGAACTAATTAAACAGAAGAGATTCAGAGCTGTCCTCCCCTTTTAAGAGTGGTTTGGAGAACCTGTTTTTTTTCCTTCTCTGTTCCCCAGCAAAAGCAGGTTCGTAGTGTAGCTGTAGGAGGCTTACAACCTTCTCAGCTAAGCATTGAATCTCTTACAGAACGGATAGAAAAACATTTGCCCTCAAAATAACTGGATAAATGGCTTCTGAATTCTAGGGTAATTTTTTTCACTAGTAGACCCATTTGATTATTGATTTCTAAGAGTCTCTCAAAAGGTACATTTTATAAATTGTATTAATATAATTAATAAGCACTATTTAGAAATATTCAATATAGTTTACTATTAATTATTGTACAGAAATAGTTTGAGAATAGATTTGTTCAGAATTTAGCCAATTAAAGGATATGCCCTTATGCTGTCCTGTATCTTCAAATGTTCGAGTATATGCTGTGAAAATTGTCTCTTGATTTTGCTTTGTTGTATTGTCACAAAACAGAAAGAAGAAGGAAAGCTTCAAGGACAGCTTAACAAGTCTGATTCTAACCAGTACATTAGGGAACTGAAAGATCAGATAGCAGAGCTGAATCATGAGGTAAGTGATAAATTTTGATCTTCACATATTTCTTTCTTCCTTCCTCTGTATTGACACAACACTTTATTATTGCTTATGACTGACTCTTTCATGGTAAATATTTTCTGTGAATCTTTGATTATGATTCATAATAATATTTTGGAAGATTATCTTCTTTTTAACATGAATTTTTCTGTTCCAATATTGAGGATTTATTTTCCTTAAACCGCTTTAATCATGATCTGAAACGATCAATTAATATTTGTATGGCAAATATTTCACTTTTTTATTGTGATCTGAAAAGGTAGTTTGTCTAGGCGTCAAAGTTACTTAAATTAAACGAAAATTTTCTTTTTACTTCTATAGTAGATTTGTGGTATTTACCGTTGTGGATAGAGGGAAGTTTTTTTTACTCTTCTTTTTCCCAAGCGGTATTACCGAGATTGCAAAAAAGGATACTTGCCTAATATCAGTTAACAGATTTCTTAGTATCTGAATACTTTTTAAACTGGCACTGCCTTGAATCTGTGAGATTCAGCTCATGAAATTTTCAGATAGTTTTACTAGATAGTATACTAGGTAATTTAAATTATTTAAAATAATGTGTTTTGATTAGAGAGACACTTTTTATTAATGTGGTTCTAGGTCAGTTTCCTTTTTTTTTTAATGATAAATATCTGGCTAAACATGAATGGAAAAGTGTGTTTCTTACCTTGAATTATTTGTACAATAATGTTTATTCACAGTGATGAGATTTGAATGGGTAACATAAACCTCATTTGTTAAGAAAGAAACTCATTTTCTTCACTAAATTAATTTAAACCTCAAAGGAAAAAGTTTGGATATTACCCTTTCCTGGTATTACACTCTTCAGTGAAAGTCTAAGTGTTTTGGGTAATACCTCCTGGAGGCAGTCAATCTAAGTAAAATCTGAATGAAAAAACAAAACATTAACAAAAATGATAAATCTTAGATGTGGTTTAATTTAATTTGTCCTGAAATTTGGGAGGTCATGCCTATAAATATTGATTTTCAGCTCTGATAACATTTGAGGGATTCAGGATCATGTATAATCTTTACCTATTCGTGTGCATTTTTTATAATCTGTTCTGATCTGATAGCCATGAATGAAAGAACAAGTTACAAGTAAGCATGTTCTAGAAACCCTTATTCTTTTGAGAACCTTAAGAATTATTCCTTATGTTCAAAGATTTTCCCAAAGGAAATTATGACTAAAAGCAATCTCCCATTTATAATTTTGACATCTAGTGATAAGGAATGTACCTTAACTAAAAATAATGATATTCTCGGGTATCCCTGGTGGCACAGTGGTTGAGAGTCCGCCTGCCGATGCAGGGGACACGGGTTTGTGCCCCGGTCCGGGAAGATCCCACATGCCGCGGAGCGGCTGGGCCTGTGAGCCATGGCCGCTGAGCCTGCGCTTCTGGAGCCTGTGTTCCACAATGGGAGAGGCCACAACAGTGAGAGGCCCGCATACCGCAAGAAATAAATAAATAAATAAATAAATAAATAAATAAATAAATAAATTCATTCATTCATTCATTCATTCTCCTCATCAGGAATGGCAGAAAATATAATAGTTCATGAGGTTTAACTTTAATGTAGGTAGGGTTTTTTTCTGTGGCTTGTGAAAGCAATCTTTTATATTATGCAAACATGAAAAGAAAATTACTTAACAGGTAGAAGTTTCTTCTGTTAAAATAGAGAGCTAGATTGTGCAAATTAAAAACTAGAACAGTTTTTGATAAGATGCTAATTAGGTGATTCAGAATAGGCCAGAGTCCTGGGCTTAACCAAGTCCCAGTTAGAAAGCATAGTAGAGAGGAGAATGAGTACAGCTGGGGACCACACAAGCACACAGAGGTGAGAGTGGGTATGGGGTTGGGAGTTTAGAGGAGGCCAGATTTGATTAAGAATTAATGCGACTAGGCTTCCCTGGTGGCTCAGTGGTTAAGAATCCACCGGCCAACACAGGGGACACGGGTTCGAGCCCTGGTCCGGGAAAAGCCCATATGCCACGGAGCAGCTAAGCCCGTGCGCCACAGCTGCTGAGCCTGCACTCTAGAGCCCATGAGCCACAACTACTGAGCTCACGTGCCACAACTACTGAAGCCCACGCTCCTAGAGCCCATGCTCCGCAACAAGAGAAGCCACCGCAGTGAGAAGCCTGCGCGCCGCAACAAAGAGTAGCCTCCGCTTACATGCCACAACTAGAGAAAGCCCGCATGCTGCAACGAAGACCCAACACAGCCAAAAATAAATAAATAAATTTATTTTTAAAAAAGAATTAATGCGACTGCGTTGTGGAAATAAGGTTAGACTGAATAGAGCCAGCTTATGGTGAATCTTCAAAGCTAGAAGAGATTAAGTTTACTATTATAGATAATGTGAAACCACTATAGGTCTCCAGTTGGAGACTTCTTTTCATTATGTTTTCTGAGCAGATTTTAATATATGCACCTGTTCAAAGTTTTATAACTAAAGAAAGGATAAGTGAAAACAAGTGAACATTTAAACTGAGATAAATGGTTGTAGTCAACTTACTATAAAAATTACTCTTTTTTGGACCAGGTTCTTGAGAAGTTTAAACAAGTTGTCACTTCTTTAGTGTTTTTTTCATTCTTGTGTATAGCACTTCACAGTGGTAAAAAAAAAAAAGATAACTGAAGTCAATCTAATTGCTCCAACTTAACTTTTGTCTGTATGCTAAAATTTGCCAGCATCTTTGGCTTTCAACATAAGAATTGACTTTTAAGTGTTAATGTTGTATTTGAGCATGTGACTGTTAATAGTCACTTTGTTAGCTGATCTTTGTACTTCTCTAAATATTGAAGGAAATAGTGAGACAAACTTTGTAGATTCATCTTCCTGAAGATACAGCAATGTTGTACATGTTATAACAGCTATGACCACTTAGCATAGTTAGCTGGATGAAATAGTAAAGAGGATTAAGCAGGTTATTTTTTATGAATGGCTGAATATATTGTTAATCTATAAAATAACAATAATAGATACTATTCATTGGTCTGTCGGCCAAGCATTGTGTCAGATACTTCATATTTATTACTACTAATCTTCATAATAATCCCATGTGATGGTGGTATCCTCAGTTGAATGGATGTGGAAACAGACTCACAGTGATTAAGTAACTTTTCCCAAGATGATGCAAATAATAAATGGTTGAGCCAGGATCTAATCCAGTTTGGCCTGTTCTTTTCTGTGCTGCTTACAGAGACATTAGATTAGAAAACATGTCATCGATGTTTAAAATCCTAAGAATGTCAATTAATGACAATATTTTAACTGTGTTGTCCTCCTTGACACATGAATCTGCATATATCCAGTAAGTAAATTCTGCAGTTGACCTAGCCACAAGGGCTCTCTCTGTTAACATTGCAAATAGAGATTTAGCTTCACTTTCTGCACCTTACTGTCATCCATCCATGTGATTTCTGTGACTCCCAACTCCTGTGATTCCTACCCTCACCACCTAATTTTGCTCCTAATATTACCTACCTACCATAGCAATCTTTTAATTTGAAGCCTTTTACCCTGCCAAGAGCTTCACAGAAGCCACTGTGGAAACTCTTGCTGCCCCAGACCTGGCAGGAGCTGTGGTTAAACCCTCCCCTTAAGCCTACATTCTGTCCTCGTGGGAGACATAGAAAAGACCCAAGGTCCCAATTTAAGTGCTTTCATTATCCCATCTTCCCACCTCCTGCCCTTTCACCCATCTATCATCACAGCACCTACTCTGTACAAGGCACTGGGTTTAGAACTGACGATAAAGAAGATTGAAACACAATCCATAGCCTCAAGGGGCTCACAGTCTAACAAAGGATATAGGCGTACAAATAAACAAATTGTAATACATAATGAAAAGTATAGCATTATAGTAGCTACCATTCATTCAACAGCTGCTCTGTGTCAGACACTGTACTAAGTATTATACTTCCTTTATTTCTTTTAATCTTCACAACAGTCCTCTGAAATAGGTAGCATCATTATTATTCATGCTTTACTTGTCATAAAACTGAGGTTCTGGGGTATTAAATAACTCCCCATGGTCATACACTAGTCAGTGATAGAGGTAGAATGTTAGACTATATGACTTTAAGCCCATCCATGCACTTAACTACCATATGCTATATAGCCTCCTTTGAAACATACAGGGATAAGATGGCAACAGCATCTGGGCTGGGTTTTGAAAAATGAAATTTTTTCAGGCAGATTGGACATCAGAAACATTTCAGTCGGAGCCATAAAACAAAAATGTAGATTCCAGAAATGAATAAGCCATCTACTTTTTCAATGCTGATCTGTCTTCTTGCAGCTGCCGACCACTACAGACAAAGAATATTTTCTAAATGCCAGGAAAGGGAGATAGAAGGAGGTAGAAAGTTAATCTCATTTAGAAGCCAAAGGAAATGTACTCAGAACTCATTTATGTATTGACATATTGAGAAGTATAATCATATGGTTCACCCAAATTATCAGTTGACTAAGCTCCTCTGGGTTCCTTGAAGCCTTGCTACCATTTACGGTATTGTTTCACGCGAAAATGCACGCTAAACAGCTGATTTGAAAATGTTTTTGGAATACAAATTTTATGTTTTCACTTGTTCTTGATGGTGATGTGTTCCAGTGGATGTTCTAGGAATAGGTAAATTTATTCCAGACTGAAGATAGTTCACTTATACTAAAAAATATTTCCGCATTATACAGCTTTGCTCAATTTTTATGTCTTAATAAAATAGTTTTAATGTGCTTTATATCCATAAAATCTCACAAAAGTAATTCTAGTTCTATTCACTCAGTAGCTTTTCAAGGTAAAGCAAATATTCCCCATTTTTATTAAGCTTTCTATGTGGTTGTTGCTAAACCAGGTATAGATCTTTTGGATAATTATTTTAATCTTCACAGTTATTCTGTGAAAATTATTATTCCCATATTATAGGCTCACCAAGGCTAAATAACTTGTCCGAAGTCACACCTATTCCTGCTACTAAGACCAAACAACAGTTTCTTCGTGGCTCTTTTCATAAAGACCTTCTAGTATGAGTCCATCAGCTATTATCCTTAACATTCTGTAATAGTGTGGGTTCATAATCATAAAAACTGAACAGTCTAAAGAACACAAACTGTTTTAAAACTTTTCTATAGAAGTAAAACTTACAGAAAAGTGCCCAGGTGACAAGTTTGTTGCTCAGTAAATTATCACAGTAATCACACCCATGTAACCACCATCCAGGTCCAAGAAATAGACCCCAGAGCTCCATTCATATTCTTTCACAACCTCTCCTTACTCCCTCCTCCTCAAAAATAACCACAATATCAGCTTCTAATACAGTAGATTTAAGTTTTTGAATTTTATATAAATGGCTTCTTATGGTATATATTCTTTGGTGTCTTCTTTTGCTCAAAGTTGTTTGTGCAGTTTAACCATGTTATTTTTAAATGTAGCTGTAGGTTATTCATTCTCATTGCTGTGTAACTTTTCTTTGTATAAATATACCACAATTTATCTATTCTGTTCGTGAATATTTGAATTACTTCCATTTTGGCCTTTTAAGAACATTGCTGTTACTTATACTCCCATGAGCGGTAAAGATAGTTTCTATTGTTCTGCATCCTCATCAGCATGTAGGATTGTCAGTCTTTATCTAATTTTAGTCACTGACTGTGAAGAGGATTCTCATTATGGTTTTAATGTGTATTTCCCTAATTACTAATAAGATTGGGTACCTTCCCCCCAGCATCCAGAACAATACTGGCATGTGGTAGTTACTCCATGAAAACGTTTTTAATGAAGAAATGATTGTGAAAGGCTTTGCTGATAACATAACATATAAGTTGTGATAGGAATGCTAAGAAGCTTCCTGATGTGCGAAAAACATTGGAAAGATCATGCCTGGCAGAAGAAACAACTAGCACAAAGACCCTAGACAAAAATGAAGTGGACTTTTTGAGAAACCATACTAATGTGGCTGGAGTGTAGCACAGGGCAGGAAAAAATGGTATGAGGTAAGATTAGAGAGGAAGACAGAGTCAAATCATATACAGTGTTTTGTAAGCCAGGAAAAATCATTTGAATTTTATTCTTGGTTGAGTGGGAATGGATTTAAGCAAAGAGTGATGTGATTTGATTTGCCCTGCCTGCTATGTGGTGAATTGATTGTAGGAAAGTAAGAATGGAAATAGGGAAGCTCATTAGAAGGCTGTTAAAATAGTCAAGGTAAGAGCAAAGGTGACTTAGAAGGATGGCAGAAGTGGAAATCTTAGCAACGTGGATGTATTAGAGATATGTTTTAGAGGCAGAGAATTTGCAGATGGATTGTATGAGGGACATGAGAGTGCAGTCAGTGACTCCAGAGATTTTTGGCTTCATAGTTGAGTGAATGGTTGGTGCCACTTACTGAGGTTAGGGAAGGGTAGATCCAAAGCTTTGTTTTGTTTATGTTAAGATTGAGATTCCTGTTAAACATTAAAATGAAAATAGCAGGTAGACAATGGGTATGTGAGTATGAGGTTCTAAAAAAGAGGTCAGGGCGAAAAATAGGTTTACTAGTCATTGGCATATAAATGGCATTCGTAGATAAAGAGAAGGAGGTCCAGGAGCAAGTTTGTGGGCTCCTGACCTTTAAGGTCAAGAGAGCCAGCAAAGGAGGCTAAAACCACCAGTGGGATAGGAGGGGAACTGGGAAGTGTGAAGATATTGGAACTCCCCAAAAGGAGACTTTCAAGAAAGAAGCATTTCAGCATAGTTGTTTTAATTAGATTTTTAAACTTCCCTGATCCATCTGAAGAGTGAATTTATGTAAAGAGGTTTCGTCATCATTTTTTACCATTTATCAGAAAACGGTGGATGATTTATGAAAGAACTTGAGAAGGATCGATCTATGGTCTGTCACTGAACGATTACTAACACCTCCTTCTTGAAGAAATTAGAGAACTGTTAGCTATTTCAGGACAAAAAAAAAAAAAAAGAACTATTACAGGATGCTCTAAACAACGTACAATCGGGGTAAGTGGAACCAACTTTCTCTCGAAGGATAGACATTGTGCTGGTTTCCAAAAGATCTTCTGTCTTCCTGTCTCCTTTGTTGGGGAGGCAGGTTTTTTAAGTTAAGTTGTCGTATGTCACTAGAATCTTCTTTTTTTTCTTCTAGCCAAGTATGAAATTAGGAGTTTGAGTAAATAAAAAGAAATCTAAACAAAGCCCTTACTGCAGTTTGGCTTAGGAAATATTTATACATGTAATATTTAAGTTTTTAAATTCTGATAACTCTGTTTATGTATACCTGAGCTATGGATTTAATTAAATATCTACCAAAATGTATTTTTAATGTCCTAAACATTCTTAATATGTATACTCATTTTGTTATCAAACTAGAATTTTTGAAATAAGGATCTTTAAGAGTCAAATGACAGGTGACCCTTTGGTACTGTTTGAGTCTTTTTTTCTTCCCTGTATTTTTCAGTTTAAAAATAGTTAATAAAACCACTTGAACTTGAATTAAAAAAAAAAAGAAGAAGAAGAAGCTTTTTAAAGACTCAATAAACATTGATTTTCATCTAGGCATTAAAACCAGAATAAAGGTAGAAAAGAACTTAGTCATTTGGCTCTCTAGGTATTGACAGCTATTTTTTCCTCTTTTTGTCCAACTGAATGATTTTGGTTTTGTTTTCTTAACTGGATGCTTATTCTATGCTACTGTTTCTACCAGTGTTTGTTTCCTTTTAAATCTTGCAAAGCTCTGAGTATATTACCTAGTTTACAGAGTGGTAACCTAGAATAGAATTTACATTCTTACAAACAGCTTTGATAACAACAATCTGTATCTGGAGGCAGAAATAAGAATCAAAAATAGTGTTTTCTGTTTGTACGGTTGGCTGTTGATAATTGAATTATCTTTTCTAGAAATACAACTACTTTTTAATTTATTTATTTTTGGCTGCACTGGGTCTTTGTTGCTGCGTGTGGGCTTTCTCTAGTTGTGGCAAGCAGGGGCTACTGTTCACTGCAGTGCGCGGGCTTCTCATTGTGGTCGCTTCTCTTGTTAAGGAGCATGGGCTCTAGGCACGTGGGCTTCAGTAGTTGTGGCACATGGGCTCAGTAGTTGTGGCTCGTGGGCTCTAGAACGCAGGCTCAGTACTTGTGTCACACAGGCTTAGTTGCTCCACGGCATGTGGGATCTTCCCGGACCAGGGCTTGAACCTGTGTCCCCTGCATTGGCAGGCGGATTCTTAACCACTGTGCCACCAGGGAAGCCCTGATAATTGAAGTTTAATTTTAAGGTTATTGTTTAAGAAATTTTTCAAAATGTGGAATTTTAAGCCTTCATGTATGTTTTTACAGTGAAAAGTGCTAGGTTTCTCAGTGTAGAAGCTTCTTAATAAAAGAAATTATTTCCTTCAACTTGTTCTTTCTCTAGTTAGAACAATGTGAAGTACCATGCAGGAGCTCACACAAGCCTCAGTGCAAGTAAATTCTTTTTCTCTGCTGCCCCAAAAAAAGGTCCTATGTAGTAGATAATGAAAGATTATAATTGTACTCCTATGAAAATTGGTTTAAGGCCCTTGAATGAAACGTTTAGCACTGGTTTTTAATCTTACAACCTCCATTTACTGATAAAAAAAATTGATTCTTAATGACTTCTTTAAATGAGTGTTATTACTCCTGTTTCTCTTATATGTTCCATTTTATCTTCGGTAAGCAGCTTATCTTATTTGAAGTCATAAGATTAAAAAAATTATTGTACAATATTTTATGTCTGGAATAATATCACTATGTAAAAGACTTAAAGCTGAGATTTCAGATTTACGTTTTTTTTAAACCAGGCATGTTCTTAAAGTTTATCTAGTTTTTCACTTGGTAAATGAGGAAGCTGAGGGCCCAAGACTTAAAGGGACTTACCCAAAGTTGCACAGCTCTTTGGTGGCAGAGACGGAACTACTGCCCAGGAGCTCTGGCCTCTGATTTACTACATCCCACTTCCCTACCAGTCCTGCCGACCAATTTAGCTGTCTCATGGTAGATAGAGTAGGAGTTTCATAGATGTTTAATTGAATTAAAATTAACTACCTCTCTCAGATGAGAACCCAGTGTCTAGATAGTAGAAATCTACTCTCACTTAGTATTCTTTACTTTTCCTTCAGCTTCAGGATCTGAACTTTTATTTGATCTGAGACTGGGGACTTGACCCTTCAGATTCTGCTTCAGTTTCCAGTGGTTACCACTAAAATCTTAAATTTTAAATATTAGATGATTTTCTGAAAACAGAGGCAACTGAGATTTTTTAGCCAAATCTGACATTTCTAGAAACCAGGTAAAAATAGTCAACCCAATTTTATATATACATATTATTTAAGAAATACAAGCTTACTCAAGGATGTAAGTTAGCTTAGCTATTCAATACATTCTGTTTCAAGAGTCTGTTATTTAGAGAAAGACAAATATATGATATCACTTATATGTGGAATCTTAAAAAATGATACAAATGAACTTACTTACAAAACAGAAATAGACTCACAGACATAGAAAACAAACTTACGGTTACCAAAGGGGAAAGGGGGAGAGAAATTAGGAGTTTGGAATTAACATATACACATTACTATATATACACTAGGTAACAACAGGGATCTACTGTATAGCACAGGGAGCTATACTCAATATCTTGTAATAACCTATAATGGAAAATAATCTGAAAATCATATATATATGATTTTCAGAGATACATATATAGAAAAAAATATATATATATATGAGTTTGATATTTAACTGGTGACCAAACTTCCAGCAATTGTTTCTAGATTAATTTTTCTTTTAATCTCCAGGGATATATGTCTTTCCATTCATTCTTTGCCTCCAAAAAGAAATACCACATTCATATAAAGAAATCTGTAATAATCTCACACAGGATACCTTACTTTTATTCAAGACTTTTAGACCATTTTCTAGTTTTATGTTACATTCATAAAAAGAGTGTTTTCTACCTAATTACATGCATCTGTGTATCCTGTTCCTACTGTAGGTAAAAAGAGATTTTTTAATTTGTCAATGAAAAATGTGTTTCTAATGATGGTAATTTCATTAAGGAATTGGAGTTGAATCATGAGAATATGAAAAAAAAGGTCTGGTAGGAGAGAGTGAGATAATGAAATCACTTAGGAAAGAAAAATTAAAAATATAAAACAATTTGCTGTACACCTAAAACTAACACAACATTGTAAATCAACTATATTCCAATATAAATTAAAGAAAAAAAGAAAACAAGGCAGGAAAAGAAATTAGAACATAGAAAAGATGAGATACCAAGGAAAGAAGACTCTTAGGAATATTGACTGAAGTAGGACATGCCTCTAGAAGGGTTTGTAATGAGATTTCTAGGATAAACTCTGGGTGAGCAGCCAATTTAGAGAATACAGAAGCAATCTAGAACTAGGGTTTTAGATCTGAATTAAGGACCAAGTACTCAGAATTAAGGACCAAGTAAATATCCTCAAGAGATAATATCACATTGGCCAAGGAACAGAACCCGTTAGAAGTGTAAAGTCAGACTTGGATATTAAGCTGTGTCAGGTGGAATTTTTTCTGATATTGTGCCAGACACTATAGGAAGTACAGTGTAGTCCTTCTCTCAAGGAATTTACAGTCTGATGGGAAGAAGCAGAACAGTTAATTTGATAAAGACTATGTGGTTGTACTGATAATACTTGATAGTTCAGAAATGGGAGCAAACACAGCACTTAATTTCATTTATTTTAATTAGTGGCTGTTATACTGTCCTTGATGCTCCAGGGCAAGCTAAGCTGTGCATTCCTTGATGGCAAAAGTTGTCTTATTCAGCCTTATATTTCTTAGAGTCTTTCAAAAGTCCTGACGCAGTACCATAAACTGATGGATTCAGTTAGTTCTCATGGTGTTCAGATTGTCCTGAATTTGACCAGTGGGAGCTCTTTTAAGGCTAGCTTCAGTATCTTTTTTTTTCTTTACAAACCCATTAGTCTTTGAGCATTTTTGCATTTTCTGGCACTAATAGTACTTTACATCAAATGAGTATAGCTGGATTTTCAAATGTAAGGTAGTGAAACAGTGTTTATTAGTATAGTCGGCCCTCACCATCCGCGGGTTCCATATCCGTGGATCCCGCCAACCTCAGATTGAAAATATTCGAAAAAGAAATATTCCAGAAAGTTTCAAAAAGCAAAACCTGAATTTGTCACACATGCAACTATTTACATAGTATTTACATTGTATTTACAACTATTTACATAGCATTTACATTGTATTAGGTATTATAACTAATTTAGAGATTACTTAAATTATACAGGAGGATGTGCACAGGTTATATGCAAATACTACACCATTTTCTATGAGGGACTTGAGCATCTGTGGATTTTGGTATCCACAGGGTCCTGGAACCAATCTCCCTTGGACACTGAGGGACAACTGTACTGATCTGTAAATTGCTTAATAAATGGTCCCAACAATTACTCTTATGACTATTAGATTGGAAACATACCTCACAAGAAACCACTTCAAGGGAAACTGCATGTCAAATACCACTTGGGTTATGAGATATAAAGGTAGATGATAATAAGCATTTTTTTAAAGGAAATGGAGCTAACTATAAAGCCTAGAGTGACAGTTTTTATAGTTACTTACAGCAGTTCTTAAACAGATTTAATTCAACAGGGGTGGAAGAGACTTGCTTTCAGCCTTCCCACGAAGAGGCCATCTAATAGTATACTCTTAGATCTAAGACATGAGGAAAATAAGATATAAATGCCTAAAGCCATTTCAATCATATGTATGATGCCACTAAGGTTTTAGCATGACTACGGTATTCCTTGTTGACATTTAGAATGATACTAATAAGGTGTGCTTGAAGATTTCATTCAACCTGATATGGGGCAACCAAAATGAGCTATGATTTTTAAATCCAGTGAATTTACTCATATACTCAGGTTTCAAGACTTCAGTATTCAGTTTTTTAATTTCCTTCATTTATTTGAAAGCTGATTATCCCTACTCTTCACCTCTTACTTTCTCCTTCACTATCATGTCACTACTGCTAAACACATTCATAAAATAGAGAAGAGGGGAAAAATAAATATCCATGCAATTTATCAGGTTCTTAATAGCATTTCCGGATTTTGTTTGTTGTTCTTTGGGTTTTTTCATTTGATAAGTTTAGTTTTGTTTCTGAATTTTGTGTCTTTGCTCTCCGTCTTACTGCAGGTGGTTGAGAAACTGTCATCCTGGATTGTAGGCCTAGTTCTGCCACTGATTAACTGTGTGACCTTAGGATGCCAATTTACTTCATACATTCATTCAGTGAACATTTGGACATCTTTTAGCTCCCAGGCATGCCTCAGGCTTTCCCTCAGTTTCTACATCCCAAAACAGTTATACTAAATGATCTTTAAAGTCCTTTCCATCCCAGTCCTGTGCTAGGTGTAGAAAAGTCATAGTCCCAATTGTTAAGGAATTCAGACTGGTAGGGAGAGCCAGTCAGTATGGGCAGTGCTGTGGTAGAACCGTATGGTACCACGGCCCAGAAACGTGAGGAAGCATCTGGGCGTGGGGCTGCCTAAACTCTGTATTGAAGGAAGAATAGAAGATAACCAGGAAAAGGAAAGTAGAAGGATATTTCAGGTAGAGAAGCCATCATATGCAAAGGTTTGGAGGCAAGTAGAGAGCAAGTAAGGAAGGAACAGCTAAAAAAGTAGGAGGGAAATCAGTAAAGAGGGACACCTCTGAAACCAGAGAGAGCCTTCCCCTGATCAGTCTGTTTTTAGTGTGTGGTAGTGAAGAAATCATTTGTAGAGATTGATCTGATGGCTGAGGGTAAAGCTTTCTTAATCAAACAAGAGGAAATCCATAAAATACAATCTTCTTCCTTGATTATGTTATGAGTTATTTTCCTTTTAAGGCCTTGGTTCAAATGATGCATTTCAGAGCCAATTTGAATCTTTTCAATCTAATTTAGGTATTCTTGTGCTATTATTCACCAAGCTATCCAGTACTTCACACTTGTTTTTTAGTGCTGTATTCTTAAGTATTAGTCCAGTTTCTTCAACTACACTAAGATTTTGAAATATAGTCAGTCATTTTTAAAAACTTTTTTTTTTTTTTTTGCATCACGTAATTCAATTTTAAAATGCTAGTTTTTAAAAGAAACAGTAACAGGGCTTCCCTGGTGGCACAGTGGTTGAGAGTCAGCCTGCCAATGCAGGGGACACGGGTTTGTGCCCCGGTCCAGGAAGATCCCACGTGCCGCGGAGCGGCTGGGCCCATGAGCCATGGCCACTGAGCCTGCGCGCCCGGAGCCTGTGCTCTGCAACGGGAGAGGCCACAACAGTGAGAGGCCCGCGTACCGCAGAAAAAAAAAAAAAAGAAACAGTAACATAGTATTGACAGTTTTTCAAACTAGGCACAAACTAGCACATTTGAAAATGTGCTCCATAAATTTACTGTGTCGATTAAAGGAAAATCGATAAAAGATGAATAGCTAACTCTCTCTGATTTACAAAAACTAAAAATTTTACATTGTGGTTGGAAGTCTTTAGTGCAGTAAATCATGTGCTTTTCATGGACCATATCTCACAGATGCAGTTGGACGTGAGATAATCAGATTTTCACTCCCCACAAGCTGAACAGCTGAAAATGTCATACCAATAATACTTGTCAAAGACTCAGTGCTCCTTTCCTGCCTGTCTGATTTAAGTTGTTGTGGTCAGTGTGAGGAACCTGTGATAGGATAAGATAGCATTCGTGAGGTCATGTGGTTTGCAAGTACCCAATCTTAACTAAGCAGCCTGTGAGCACCTCCGAATGAGGAAGAAAGGGATACTAACCTTGTCTGTTTGAAAGCTTATTTTGTGTTCAGTGATAAAATAGTGTGGGTGTGTAGCCATATATGTGTATATATATATATATATATATATATAGTATATATTTAAAATTATTTTTCCATCAGGAGTTTTAGTTTCTGAAGAAAGTAAATAACTATAAATGCATTCATCTCCTTTAACTTCAGTCTAAAGGAGTAAACATTTTATTGCAAATATTTTCTGCCTGTTTAAAATGAAACTGTAGAAGGTAGCCATCATTTCTTTTTCTGTTGAGAAAAAACTAGATGTTAAATGTTAATATTGTTGGTGAATTTTTTTAATCAATTAAAATTTCTGCATTTCCTAAATAGAAAATTATTTCTTTTCAGTCTGGCAATATCTCCATTGAAAACATATCCACAAAATGGCTGTCTGATATATATGTAAATATATATATAGATGTAGATATTTAATACATTTATATATATATAACAGCTTTTTTGAGCTTTAATTCACATACAGTACAGTTCACCCATTTAAAATGTGCAATCCAGTAGTTTTTTATATATTCACAGTTGTGCAGTCATCACCACAATAAATTTCAGAACATTTTTATCACTCAAAAATTAATCACATTCCCATTAGCAGTCACTCCTCATTTCCCCCAAGTTCCCGTCCCCCAGCTCTAGGCAAACACTAATCTACCTTCTGTCCCTATTGATTTCCCTATTCTGGACATTTCATTTAATGGAATTATACAATATGTGGTCATCTGTGACTGGTTTCTGGTACTTAGCATAATGTTTTCAAAGTTCATCCATGTAAATAGTAGCATGTATCAGTACTTCATTCATTCCTTCTTATTGCCTAATAATATTCCTTCATATGGATATACCATAATTTATATCTGTGCATCAGTTGATGGACATTTGGGTTGTTCCCACTTTGGGGCTATTATAAATAATGCTGCTGCAAGCATTTATGTACAGGTTTCTTTGTGAGCATATTTTCATTTGTATTGAATGTATACTTAGTAATGAAATTGCTGGGTCATGTGGTAACTCTATGCTTAACCATTTGAGGAACTGCCATACTGTTTTCCAAAGAAGCTGTACCATTGTATATTCCCACTGGCTGTTTATGAGGGTTCTAGTTTCTTCACATCTTTGCCAATACTTGTTATTCTCTCTCTTTTTTTATAGCTATCCTAGTAAGTGTAAATGTCATATCATTTTGGTTTTGATTTGTATTCTCCTGATGGTTTATGACATTGAGCGTCTTTCCCTATGTTTATTGGCCATTTATATCTTCTTTAGAGAAATATCTACTCAGACCCTTTGCCCAGTTCAAACTGGGTAGTCTTTTTATAATTGAGTTGTAAGAATTCTTTATATATTCTAGACACTAATCCCTTATCAGATAAATGATTCAAAATTTGGCTGATTGGATGGACTGATAAAACCCATGATTTAGTTTTAGAGAAGAATAATTCCTCTTAAGAATTCAATCCAGATAGAAAAGAAATGCTTCGTTTTTATGAGGATGTTTTGCTAAAGGTTTGAATTTTTTTCAGTGCTCCAGCTAAAGGTTAAATCATATGAAATGTACGTGGTACTTTGATGTAGCTTTAAAAGTTCAGAGTGAAACAAGTGTGAAGTGATTTATTTCCTGTAATTGGTCATAAATTTACATAGAACCTCATATATTCCTAACCTCATCACCATTGACATTAGAGTACCTTCTAAATAATGTTAATGGTTTCAATTTTATCAAGATGTGTCAGCTGCCAGGAAGAGGGCAATGGCAGTTTCATTTTGTTTGCCCAAGTGTACTGGATAAATCTAAGTATGTGCTACAGAAAGATTAAGAGTTCTTTGTAAATGACTTTTATTTCTTCCCCCTCTCTCCTTCTCTGGTAACAAATGCACAGTATAAATTTCTTCAGTTCCAAACCTTACTTTTCTCCTTTTTCACTTATTAATGTGGGTATGTACTTTTTTTCTTTGCTTCTAATAATGTAGGTTTTAACTATTGCATTTTATACATTTAACATAGAATCTATATATTTTTAAAATTTTAAGTGTTTTATCAGTTTTTAAAAAATGATTTACATATATTAAAACCAAATACATTTTCAGCATTGTCTATTTTATATTATTTCAATAAAATTCTTGAATTTTTAAACTTAATCTGATTTTTAATTACTGTAGGTAATTACTGAATTTTGGCTGTTTATGTTTATCGCTAGTTTTTTGGGTGTTTTTGTTTTTAAACAAGCCTGTTTATTGAAAGGATCTGAAAATAGTAATAAGGCTTTCAACATTTAACAAATTTTCAAGATACTAACAATATAGAACATTAAGAATTGACTTCAAAAACCCAAAGTTTCCTAGGTCATTCCCTGTCACACTTAGGACTTGGTCTACACTAGCTCTGTTGTCTGAACGAGTGACCTGTGTTCTGAATGCCACTCTCTTCTGGACCTAAAGCTGGGAGTGTCACCCCCTCAGCCCGTGGGAGGCCGGGCGGGCTGCCCGCTGTGCCCGAGCTCGCGGGCAGAGGGTGGGAGCCGACCTCTGTCCCCAGCACCAGCTGAGCTACCCAGACGGGCACATTATCGCTAGTTTTAATCTTTGTTGTGTGTATAATTGAGAATAAATGTAGTGTATTATTTCCCATTGACATTTATTTTAAATTTTGAAAATAAGGAAAACTATTAAAATTATTCTGTAAGGAATCCAACAAAATCACTGATTAAACTTTGGGAAAAAAGAGTAAAGCCTTTATAACTTAGAAGCACAAATCTATGTTATTGGACTTTATGTACATCTGCCTATATATATATATATATATATATATATATATATATATATATATAAAATCACTTATAGAAATGTTACGTTTAGCTTTAAAAGCTATAGCTCTGTGTTTTACAAAGATTGATTATACAAACCCAAATGTACAAATAGGAGCTTTTATAATCTGATATGACTCAGTCTTGGAAACTTACTGCAACTGTTTTGCAGTTCACTTGGTATCACATGACTCACTTCAATGGTTTAAACCCTGTCTAGTAGCGATCAAAGTTCATTTGGTTAGGGGTTTTTTTGGTGTGTGGATGACTTTTTTCCACTTTGTTGTGGATTGATTGTCTTTCAAAATACTCAGTGCAGTCCTTCTTATTATTCTTCTGAATCTCAGAAAGTAGTAGTTGCCTGCACAATTCAACTTCCAAGCATACACACTGGGAAAAATTTTTAACTTGAAATAATACACATGGAAGCAGTTTTAACTGTAAAGCATCATATAAATATAAGTGTTCATTATTAATTCTGTTACCTCTACATGTTGAAAATGGAGGGAGAATAACCTGTTGTGTCTCTTTAAAATCAACTATAAAATCAACTAACATTTTTCAAGTTACCACTGTTCTATAATGTGCAGAAAGAAAGCAAACACGTAGAGAACATGTTGTGTCCTCTGTTTACATGGTCACTAGCCCAAATGATCAAGTTTTCTTAGGACAGATTTTCCTGTTATTTATTAAGAAGTTATATTTAAAAGCTGTATGTCTCTAAAACTATCACACTTCTCTGTTTTACGAAAGAAACTTCTATCTTAACCTTTAGTTGTTTAGCGAATGAAGTAGACTAAGGAAATATTACAGAAAATACTTCTATATCCTTAATGATTATGAAGTCCCTTGGGGCTTCAGAATATTCACCCCTGCAGGTTTTCCTTGCTTTAAAATTTTAATATAATTTTTTCTGTGAAACAACTGTAATAGTTTTTAATACTCTTTTTTAGTGTTTGTACTTTTACTGTCATACAGTTAGAAACTCTGCTGTTTCCTGTCAAAACCTACGTTCATCAGACTATGAACATGACAGTTTCCTGTTTTCTTATTACCTATAGTGCATTTTGTGCTTTATTCTTTATAAGTTGTATAATATCTTAGCTTATCACTTTCCTTTTCTAATTACTAAATGCTTTCTTAGGTCAGCATTGCTTAATACATGCAGAGAAATCCTTAAGTCCAAACTCTTTGTTGATAGTGAGAGGTTAAGATTTTGTTAACTTTTTAAGTTGTAATGAGTATATCAGAATGTCTTAAGTATTATTTAAATAAATTCTACATGTTTTTACTTTTTTTTTACTCTGTCTCTTAATGCATAACATGATGAAGCAATCCACATCAGGTAAGAAACAGTACATTATTTGGATTTTGTATATTAGCACTTTCATCTGTCTGCTTATTAGTATTCTCATTCAGCATTTAAAAGGACAGGATGAATAATCAGTACCCCAGGGTTTTTTCAAGAATCCTGCTGTCTTTTCAGTGTAGTTCTTCAACATTCTTAGGTGCCTACTCTGGTCAAGTCAGAATGCTAAGTTCTAGGATACAAAAATGATTAAGAAATAATCCCCATCATCAGGCGCTAACAAGAGGTAAAATATATGTACAGCAACCAACCATTCCATATTTTTCCAGACAGTACTGATTTTAAATATTTAATTCCAGTGTTAAATCATATCATTTGGAAAAAACATATCTATTAATATAAACTCAGGGACTTCCCTGGCGGCCCAGTGGTAAAGACTCCATGCTTCTACTAGAGGGGGTGCGGGTTGGATTCCTGGTCAGGGAACTAAGATCCGTCATGCCTGTGCAGCACGGCCAATAATAATAATAATAGTAATAATAATAAAAAGTCAAATATACATGTGTGTGTGAATCACTACAATATTAAGGTATGTGTGAATATATTTATGCCTGTTGATTTATTTAAAATGTTATAAAAGTTATAAAAATGGTTTGTAAAAATGCTAATATTTTAAAGTATTAATATCAAAATAATACTGGAAAACAAACAAAATACTTTCAAAAATAAAAGAAGCAATTTTGATTTTTTTGTTACAGGATTATTTGGGGGTTTTGTTCTGGTGAATGTAACTAATTTATTATCAAAATGGTCAAGCTACAGATAAATTTGGAAGCATATTTGAGGCTTTATTGATCACCTAGTCTTGGGATACAACTAAACAAATAATTGAAACTAAGAAACTTAATATGCATGGTGGATAATGTTTCTTTTTAGATTTATACCCCTCCTTGTTCCCTAAAGATTTTGAGGCAGTTTGTATGAATATATATAATACAAAAATAACCAAAAATTAGGTTAATTAAGCCAAATGAAATTGCTGATACTTGACTTTCACTTACAAAAATGGCAATATCATATGATTCAATCTAACAGTTAAAATAATTAGTTCTTGGACTTTTATTTAATAATAGACATTTTAATTTAAGTGTAAGATATATACAGAAAAATGCATAAATCCTAAGTGTCCAGCTTGATGAATTATCACAAAAATGAACATGCCCATTTAACCTTCCACCAAGGTCAAGAACTAGAACCTTGCCAGCATTTCAAAAGTCTCCTTGTCACTCTTCCACTCACTGCCTAGTTTTTAACCTTATACTAATGAAATCATACAGAATGGATTATTTTGTGTTTGGCTTCCTTTGCTCAGTACTGTGAGATTTATGTTATTCCATGTAGCAGTAATTGTTCACTCATTTTTGTCACTCTATTGTGTCAATTATATGACTATACCATAACTTATTTACTCATTCTACTGTTATTTCCATTTGGGGTTATTATGAATAAAATTGCTATGAACCCTGTTATAAATTTTTTTAGTGTATTATATTTATTTCTATTGTTCATATACTTAAGAATGGAATTGCTGGGTGACTTATTATTTATCGTTCAAACCAGGCCACTTTTGAGAATGAAAATAGTTTGTCCCAAGCAAACTGTAATCTGTGATTATTTTAGGTGTAGGGTATGTAGATAGATGGTCAACTTTAGTAAATACTGCCAAACCATTTTCAAAAGTGCTTTTACCGATTTACACTTCTACCACCAGTTTACTTCTACCACCAGTTTACATTCCATGTCTTCGCTAATGTGATTGGACAGCTGAAAATTCAATGTTGTATTTTCTAATAAGAACCTGGAATGAATTTAATCAGTGTGATCCGTTAAGGGACCATTAATTTGCTTTAACGACCAACCTGGCAGAAGGTAAGGCAAAAGTTTTCTTGCAAAAATTAAAGAGCTTATGTTACAGCACTTTGGAAAATGGCTTGGCAATTTACTAGAGCTTAACACAATGACCCAGCAATTATATTCAAGAGAAATGAGTGCTTATATTCACCAAAAAAACATATTTAAGAATGTTTCTAGCAGCCTTATATGCAGTAGGCTGGAGACAACCCAGAAAGCCTTTAACATTATAATGGATAGTTAAATTTTGATATGTTCACATAGTGGAATACAACATGGCACTGAAAAAGAGTGAACAACTGCTATACATGCCAACGTAGATGAATCTCACAAACATAATGTCGAGTAACAGGGGCCAGACACAAATGAGTACATACCACATGTTTCTTTATATTAAGTCTGAGAACAGGCAATACTATTTTATGGTGATAGATGTCAGAGTAGTGGCTACCTTTGAGGGAATGTAGGGTTATCACTCAGAGAAGAAGGGATACAAGGAAGCCTCCTGGGGTGTTGGAAGCATTCTGTATCTTGATCCAGATGGTAGTTACATGGGCATATACATAAGTAAAAGTTTATCAACCTGTACACTTAAAATTTGTGTGCTTTTTACTGTGTTTTATCTTTTTGAAGAACACGAGCCTAAACATTACCTTGAAACAAACATACTCTCAAAATTTTCTCAAGCAGTTTTGATATTATAGCATTGTGGTCATAGAAGAATACCACAGAACATCTCATTTTTTTTAATTGATAGATGTATTTTGGGGAACAGTCTTAGACTTACAGAAAAATTGATCAGAAAATGCAGAGGTACACCCCCTCAATGCCTTTCCACAGTTTTCCCTATGCACATCTTGTGTTAGTGTCATACATAAGCTGATATATGATATTTTATTAACCAAAGTCCTTATTTACTTTAGGATGCACTCTTTGTGTTGTACAATACGTTCTGTGGGTTTTTACAAAGGTATGATGACTTGTATCTACCATTACAGTATCATACAGAAGCGTTGCACTGCCAAACAATCTCTTGTGCTCTACCTATTTATTCTTCCTTCTCTCTCTTTGAACCTCTAGCAACCACTGGTCTACTTACTGTCTCCATCATTTTGCCTTTTCCAAAATGTTATATGGGTGGAATCATACAGTATTTAGCCTTTTCAGATTGACTTCTTTGACTTAGCAATTTGCACTGCCCAACACCCCTAGCAGCCTAATATTAAACTGTTTAACAGTTCTTCAGACCTCTCTCTTGCCTCCATACTTTTAGTACACGCTTCATCTCTTTAAAGGGACCTTTCCAATGTGTGTGACACCATGCGATACTTTCTAACCAGAAAGAATTACTGGTACAGACTCAGTCATTTGGAGAGAAACCAGGACCCTACTCAAAGATTTGGAAGGGGTCCACTCCTAAGAAAGGTACATTTCGTGTGTGTGTGTGTGTGTGTGTGTGTGTGTGTGTGTGTGTGTGTGTGTGTGTGTGTTAAAGCTCCTGAGTAGTTTCCCTAGAGGCCTCTCCTCTAGAGTGTAGACCAAAGACAGGCCTGGAAAATCTTATTTTTAACAAATTTCCAAGATGGTCTTATCAGGGAAGTTTGAAAAATAATGTTTTGGGGAGAGTTTGTTTTTCTGGCTCTAGTTATTTTAAACAGGTTTATTGAGATATAATTTACATATCATAAAGTTCTTCCATTTTAAGTGTAAAATTCAGTAGCTTTTAGTATACTTATAGAGTTGTGTGACCATAACCACAATCTAATTTTGGAATATTTCTATCACCCCAGAAAGAAACCTCATGTCCATTTTCAGCCATTCCCTTTGTCCTCCCCCAACTTCCCTAGTCGCAGGCAGCCACTAATCTACTTTCTGTCTCTGTGGACTTGCCTGTTCTGGACATTTCATATAAATGGAATCATGCAATATGTTGTCTTTTATATTTGGCTTCTTTGACTCAGCTTAATGTTTTTAAGGTTCATTCATATATCACTACTTCATTCCCTTTTATTGCCAAATAGCATTCAATTGTATGGAAATAGTGTCTTATTGTGATCATTTTATCTGCGTACATTTATTCAAATGATTGTCTTAGTTTTTTCGTTTTCTTGGTGTGGTCTCTTATGCATAACTCTCCTCTAATACAGTGTAAATCTCCTGTTATGTGTTAATCTTTTCTTTTCAAACAATTTACGTGTACTACTAATTTCACCTTCTTGAAGAAATCTTTCCTCTGGCCTGCTGTTCTTCTTCAAAGAGGTCTGACTGCCTGGAGGCCTGCATAGATGTCATCTTGGGAGCTTTTTTTATTATTGTAGGAATTCCTTTTGCCTCACTTTTGTATTAGACTTCCTTTTTCCTGGATCAAAAACAAAAGGATGTCTTTCTTGGTGTACTTCATTTTGGTGGAGCATATCACCTACCTTTCGGTGTGGGGCAGGGGGAGAAAAACGATGGAAGATAAACTATAAAAAGGATTTATCTGATTCCGGTTCAAGTCCTTTAAGCTTTTAACTCATATTTTAGTCTCACATTTAATTGATAGTTTGTATGGGTATAAAAAATTTTTTTAAGGTAATTACAACTTTTTAAAATATAGGTTAGAAATGTTTTTCTCAGAATTTTGGAGGCATTGCTGTAATTGTCTGATACCATTCTGATTCTTAATCTTTTATGTAAAACTTGTTGTTTTAGGCTGGATACTTTGTCTTTTCTTTGTTCCCAGTGTCCTGAAATTTTATTGTGATGTACTGTAGTATAGGTCTACTTTTATCCATTGTCCTGGGCACTTGACAGCTTATTCAATTTCAAAGCACATGTCTTTCAGGTCAGAGAAATTTATGTCTAAGACCCTTTTTTAGAATATCACTTTTTTTTTTTTACATGGATGCAGCATCAAGTTTTCTTCTCCACAGATAGCCTGTTAACTTCTAGTTTCTTTTTTTTGGTTTCTCTTAGATGCTTTCCTCAAATGTCTGATAATACTTTACTCTCTACGCAAACTTTAAGACTAAAGAACTTAAGGACTTCCCTGGTGGCGCAGTGGTTAAGGATCTGCCTGCCAATGCAGGGTACACAGGTTCGAGCCCTGGCCCGGGAAGATTCCACGTGCCGCGGAGCAACTAAGCCCATGTGCCACGACTACTGAGCCTGTGCTCTAGAGCCCATGGGCCAAAACTACTGAGCCCGCGTGCCTGGAGCCCATGCTCCGCAACAAGAGAAGCCACTGAAATGAGAAGTCTGCGCACCACAACAAAGAGTAGCCCCCACTCACCACAGCTAGAGAAAGCCAGCGCGCAGCAACGAAGACCCAACGCAGCCAAAAATAAAAAAAATAAAAAAGACTAAAGAACTTAAAAATCTGACAGGAAGTTCTGAATGCCTGGGTAGGATTCATTGACTATGACCGTCATTGTAGGATGATCCTGCTGAGATTCTTCTTTGGGGAATCCAGAGATTCCTGAATCCCTTTACATACAATTTAGCGACTCCTGGTGCCTATTTTTCCTTGGTGAATCTCAAAAGTACTTCTAGGCACATTCATTGACTTTAAAACCTATGTCTAATTTCACCCAGAAAAATAATACATTTTTTTCTTTTCCACGATATGAGTGTATTTCACAATTGAAGTTTTTGTCATTGCTGTTCCCAGTGTCACGAAGATATTCCTATAGTCTTTAACCTAAAATTAGAAAGACAGTGGGCCTCAAAAGGGTATGCTCCATCTAGTATGTATGTATACTTTTCAAGACAAAAGGCAGTAGCTTTTGTCAGATTCTTTATCCTGTGATTGACCCAAAAAAGATGTCAAACAAAACCAAACAAAAAAAATTGCCTAAAGAGTGGTCCTTATCCTAGGATGTACATCAAAATTACTCAGCTTTTTTGAACATATACATTCGTAGACTCTACCCTTAGACCAGAAGAAAGTTTCAGGAAAAGAGGTTTCAACAGACCACTCCTTGTTTCAAACACCAGATAGTAGAATTGGCCCAGAACAGCTTGGTTGTACTACTGAAAGATTGTGTCCATTTGTGTATACCAGACACAAACAGGTAGATGTCCATAGTTCAGGAGCACTTTTGTCCTGCATAATTGATAGTTGCATTTCAGGTAAATCAACTCCTTTCTGAGTCAGCCCCATTTGGTTTGAACATAGGATCTGCCACAGTGATTCTCTGAATACATCAAAATCTCCTGAGATGCTTGTAAAAAATATAGTTTCTGGGGTTTTACTCTCCATATTTGGGATCCTTAAATCTGGGGAGCGATTCTACATTTTTAATAGGCATACTTGGTTATCCTAATGCTAATGATCAGTGGGCCATGTTTTGAGATATGCTAATCTAAGTTTGTTATTGGTAATATCCCTGAAAGTTTTTCTAGGGGGGTTGGGTTAAGAAGGTTACTTGTCTGCTTTTTGTTGTTGTTGTTTTCTTTCTTTTTTCTTTCTTTTTATTTGGCCACACCATGCGGCATGCGGGATCCTAGTTCCCCCGACCAGGGATCAAACCCATGCCCCCTGCGGTGGAAGCACAGCGTCTTAACCACTGGACCACCAGGGAAGTCTCTGTTGTTGTTTAAATATAATTAATTCCCAAGAGTCTAGTAATAAGGGTAAGCAGTACAGCTCTTAGATGCAGGCAACCAAGACAGCACTTCAGAGGGCCCAGCTCTGGTCCTCTCCCAGCCAAACCCCTTTTCACAGGATGCCCTCCCAGAGGACATCCGCACCTGAAGTCTAACCCCTCTGAGACCATACTCTACGTACTCAGTACCCTGGAATTCCTTGCCCAGATGTCTACCTTCAGGGCCTACCACAGGCCTCTTCCCTTTCAGAACCAGTATGCACACTCCTAGGTCCAGGGGATAACTAGGATATAGCTTCAGTTTTACCGTCCCTTACCTTCACAGTTTTCTTCTTTCCACCAAAAAATTTCTCGATGTCTTCGCTGTTCTACATTAGCAGTTCTCAAAGAAGCAATAATTGCATCTCCTTTGACATTGAATAAATGACCCTTCAATCTGTAGTCCACTTTCTATAATATTTGAGGTCGATTATTACATTTGTTATGAGGGTACAGTGTTTTAATTGCAATAAATTTTGGTAGAGCAAAGAAAAGCATAGCTTTCCAAACAATTGGGAAGTTGTGGTTCCTCCGCCATACTCCTCCTTTATAGCCAGGAAGAAGGAAGACACGTGCTCTATATTATTTCTTCAAAAAGGGTTTGGGGACAAGAAAAAGGAAGACATCAACTGACTTAATTTTGCACTTGGAGCTATAAATCATGTGTTGCAATATGGTGATAGGATGTTGCATCAGAGTGTGGCAGTTGTAGTAATGCAGTGTGTATCACAACCACGGAGAGGTCTTTGTGGTGCTCTGTGCCCTTTCCCTAAAGATTCAACTCCAAGTTTATATCCAAGTTTATATCCCTTCTGCTATGCCAAAGAGGAAGGTTTTACTTAAATTACATTGTACCTCACTATGATGTTCTCTTAGCCTAGGGCACAGGAATTTCTTAATGGCTGAAGGTTTACCTGAGGCAGACATCATTGTGTTGAGTCCCAGCATCCCTCTTGTTTCCCATTGTCACATACCAACAGGGAAGTACTAGGGTTTCTTCACTTCTTCCTGGAAGTCTGTCAGGAAAGCTAGGAGGTGTTATGGCAAAGCTGTAATGTCTTTACTCTCAGAACCGTTAGTTTTGAAAGTGTATGTAATATTTCCTGAATATTTCACATTGTCTTTATCTCAAGATTCGAAAGATAGTGACCAGGAATTTGTCCTGGAGAAACAAAATTGCAGGTTGATAGTAATGATAAGGACAAGAGACATGGAGTATATTTTTAGCAAATTCTTGATAATAAAGGTAGATTTTGATAGTTAATGGTTTTTATTGTTTTGGATTTTTTTTAACTCTTCTACTTTGTCGTAGGAGAAAATTCATGGTGTATGAGATAAACAGGTGATAATATCAAAATTAAATTTTATATTTAAAACATAAGCCCTTGAGGAGAAGCTGATGTCTTAATTATATGATAGTGGATGTGGTAGTATCTATGGTGGTGGGTTTGGGAATTTGTGGGAATTTAGGCAAAGAAGTGGCAGATGATGAAAAGAAATCACCCTTAATACTGATAAAACTGGTTTGGGAGAATGTGGTTTTGATGTGTGCAACAATGGGTTTTTCAATACTGAACTCTAGAATTTGTCAGACTTGCCCCCCCCCCCCCCCGAGTAATAGGTGGCATTTGATCTGCATAGCCCTTCCCACACAAGGGTATGGCCCTATAAAATTCCAGGGATAGAGAAACAGAACCTGGTTCCCAAAGATGGAAAGAGAGGGAAAAGAGCTGAGCAATATGTGCCATTCCTCTTCCCTACCCCTGGTGAAAGAAGTCACTCCTTCTCTCTGGGAGGAATAGGGGAGAGAAGGCAAAAATGTTATACATCACTGGCCTTCCCTCTACACAGAAGGACATATCAATAGTGGGAAGAAGCATTTCTGCCCTAATTGAGTGATAGTGGTATGGTGGTGTTTAGGATATTATAACAGGATGGAGACTCCTAGCAAATTTTATTGATTTGTAAACCATTATCATCATTCACAAAATTATGGAGACATGCTCTAAGACAGTGTGTGTGATAGTTCAGAGTATTGTCTTTATTAAGTCCATATCTTCTACAGATGTACATTGAAATATTTGCAGGTGAACTGGTAGGATGGCTGGGATTTACCTCAAAACAATCCAGGAACAAGAGAGGCATATTGTAACAAGATTGTCCATGATGTGTTAGATGTTGAAATTAAGTGATGGGCACATGGAGTTCATGTTATCTCTAGTATAACAAAGGTTCCATTTGAATCTAAACTTGGGTATTAGCTATGTGTCCTCAGCAAGCTACACTACCTGAGTCTCTATTTCCTAATGTCTAAAATGAAGGTAATAAAATCAACCACACAGGACTGTTGTGGTGATTCAATTAAAATAAGTTATCTGCTCATTGCGTAACACGTGAGAGTCACTAAAAAATTGGTAGTTACTATTTATATCCATAAATGGAAAAAGATCAGGGTATCTTCTTACTTAAACATGAAATGTTTGCTTTCTTGGAGTGTGTATATTTCCCCAAGTTGAGTATATTAACTTGGATTTTGTTTCAACAGCTCAGGTGCCTAAAAGGCCAGAGGGGCTTCTCCGGCCAACCCCCTTTTGATGGAATCCACATCGTCAGCCATTTAATAGGAGATGATGAATCATTCCATTCCTCTGATGAAGAGTTCATAGGTAATTCCTTACAGGAAAGTGGCATTGGTTTTCCTTTGCACAGAAAATCTGGCCTGATGTCTTTGGACCCTACTGTGGCAGATGGTAGTGAAAGCGAAGCAGAAGACAGTGCGCTGAAGACCAGAGAGAGCAGTGAAGTGGTTCAAAAGGAGCGGCCCCTGAGAAGCGAGTCGTACTCAACCACTGTCTGACCATCACTGTGACCTAGACTGTGGATTTTTTTAAGGGATCAGTTATCATGACTAAGGGTTTTTGGAACATATCTGTTTCATATGTATATATATATAAATATATATATTTTACAATCTTAACTGCCTTTTTATCTTTGCCAAATCTTCACCACTGACTTACCATTGCTATAAAGTAGAGTGGAATATGGTTAATGGGAAAAATAAGGTTCTAGCAGTATTACTAAATATTAATGTTTCTTGTTTAGAAAATGCAATTATATCTATATGTGGGAACGATTTTGAAGTTCAGAACTGTGGAAAATTGAATTTTCTTCAGACAAAACTGTTCTTGTGCAATACTTTATGCTCAGTGAACAAATTGTATATTTATGTTTATCAGTTTGTTTTCAGGGTGGCTGTCTACACACATTTGACCGAGACATACATCTGATTTATCTTGGTTTTTTTGTGTTTGGGGAATTTTTTTTTCAACCAAAATTACTGCTTTATTAGTGGGTCATTGAAAATTCCCAAACGCAAAGCCTTTTTTTCACATAATTTTATAAACACAAATTAATGGTTATCTGTCTTGAGAATTCTAAATTTTGTTTTAATTTCAGATTTTTATGTGCACCTGATGCTTCTGTATGTTGCCTACCAGTCAGAGTAGTAAGTTAACTACAAATATACTGGGTTTTTGTACATATTTATAAATCTGCACCATGCAACATTGAACATTTTATGTGGAGAATGTATCTGTTGCAAGATGACTGCCTTCAGCATTATAAAAGGACCTCTGTAAATAATAGGTTAAAAGAAAATTGAAAATAAAACCAAACACTAATATTTTAATAGCTTTAGAATTTTGCTTAGCATTCAACAGTAGCAGATTCATAACTGATGCTTGTTCAAAGACACTATTGATGAAATCTTTTACTTCATGTGTATGTAACTAATAAATTTTTCATGATTAGAGAGGTAATAGCACACATTACTTAGTGCTAATATTCTACTTAATATAATTTAATCAATGGACTGAGGTCCACAATACACAGCAATTGTATCTGCAAATAATCTACAAACATTATCTTCAGATTCTCTAGTTACTAATCTATAGATAAAGCAAGCCATAAGAATCCTTTCCTACCAATTCTTTATTATCTAGACTTTTTTTCCCCAGAAAACTGAATGCCTGTCATTGATAAATTACAGGAAACACCCAAACTACACTTGTACTATGGAAAGACTACAAAAATGTGTTGACTGGATGCTTTCTACTCTCATTTTCATCAGCAGCCTACGGAAAAAAAATAAATAACCTTCAAGAATAAGAGGAAGGTAGAATTCGGTAAATATGGAGGTACAGTTTTGCACGATATGTTGCATGCAGAGAAAAAAAAATTACATGACACAATGGAACAGAAGAGACAAAAATAGTTTTCTGTCTAAACCAAGGAGTTAAGCCTTACGGTGCATCGTAGGCAAGAGTTTCCCAGCAAACCCTTTATAGCCGTTTTGCTTGAGAAACAAGATTGAAAACATGCCTATTGTCTCCATAGCTCCAGGCTAAATTCTAGTGGTTAAGTAATTTACCTGTGGTCACAAGTTAGTAAGTAATCAGAGCCAAGATTTTAATCCAAGTCGCTCGGACACCAAAGCATTTGAAAAGGCTCAGCTAATGAATTTCTCAATTCCCTGCTTTTCTGACAGTTAATGTGATTTAAATAAGTTTGATTTAAATTGTTTCCTGAATATATTATGTAGATATATATCTATATGTATAGATATGCAAGTATCAACACTCATAAGCTTTACGCAGCTCATGAACATAGATACTACTCCTAGAATTGTCTGACTGGTGCCTTTGGGATTCTCTTTTGGGGTTCATTGCTGTCAGTCTAGAGGCTGTTGATGCCCAAGTGAAATGAGATGATTCATGGCCACATGATTGCTTTGACCCCCCACATCAAGAAATCCGAATGATCCAGCCCATGAGCCAGTTCCAGCCAACATCCTGTTTTCACATGACCCACAAGCTAAGAATGATTTTTACATTTTTAAAGAGTTGAGGAAAAAATCAAAATAATAATATTTTGTGTCACATGAAAATCATATGACCTTCAAATTTCAGGGTCTAAGTTTTATTGGCGCATACCCATGCTTATTCATTTGCATGTTGTCTGTGGCTGCTTTTGTGCCACAGTAGCAAAGTTGAGTAGCTTAAAATATCTATTATCTGTCCCTTTAGAGAAAGTTTGCAGACCTTAATTTAGATACTCTAAAATGTAGGTTTACCTCTTCAGTTTGTCTCAAGTAGAAGACTGAACCATTTGCTTTTGCTGTTGAGCTAATGGTTTGGAAACCTAAAATTTCCTGTTGGATTCTATACTTATAACTATTCAACATGGAGAGTGTGCCAGCTATTTTAGATTGCAAAGTCTTCGAAGCCATAGACAAATTTGGAAGGGTATCTGTGCCTTTGGAAATGGAGAAAGAAAGGAAGGAATACCAGAATCCTAGCACTGTTCTTGAAAGCATGCATCATTGATTGACCTTTAGGTTTATGCTTTATGCTTCACTGAGTCAGTGTTATAATTTGACTTTAAAAGTAAGAACATCTTTCTAGAACCATGTTTCAATTCTAAACTTTGAAAGATATTCTTAAAGAATTTCCTAAGTACTGTTTCTGGTTAGGAATTAGTTGTTAAAAGAATCATGGTAAGTAAACCTTACTCTGTTGAGACTCTTGTAATTTGGATAATGAAAAACTAGAAATGACAATCTTCTCATTCAAGATCTTTGATTCAAATACTCCTTAGAAGGGTTTAAAATCTTCCTGGCCTTTAGGATGTAATAGGATAACTTACTCCCTTGGGATAGTTACTTTCTGGTGTCATTGCCATCCTGGGTTGAAATGCTGAGAGAGACTACAGGTCACCTGAATAAAATGGAAATTGCATTGAGGTGATGAAACAGAGACCTTAAAGATCAAGAAAATATTTCAACAGCCTTTTAAAAAATTAGTGGTAAATTTTTTCTTCCTGGAAAAATAAGTCAAAGATGTAACTTTACACAATTTCTACCCTTTTTATTGATAGATATTAAGCATTCAATGTTTGATGACTAATTGAGACACCAAGTCCTAACTAACTGGTTGGCTATTTGGGGAAGGAAAAAACAACTTTTTCGTAGCTCTGGAATGTAATGCAGCTTGTTACTCTCCAGATAGTGCCTTTGATTGCAAACAAGGTCTAGACCTTTTAAAGTATTTTATTTCTGACATCATAAGAAATGATTTGGTTCCTCATTCTTCTTTATCTTTACATAGTGCACTATAATTTTCAGATTTAAAGTAAAATAAGTGTATGAATCGTGTGTTAGTAAAGCCCTTTTATGACCAGCTTGATTTTTGTGTGAGTACCAAGTGTCAACAGCTAACATTTCATGAAATCAGTGATTTACTTCGTGAAAACAATGAGCTTTAGCCTGAAAATTATTGCTGCTCTGTCATTAATGAAACAGTAAGTTTTTTAAATTAATTTTAATTTAATTCATTCTACTGAAATTAAATTTTCTGATTAAAAATGGAGTGAATGCTATTTATAATCCAACTTTTTACATCAATCCATTGATCTACCTACCCCTTCTTTTCACTCCAAAGAGAGGATAGAATAATACATTAGATATACTATAGAGATGCAAAATTATAATGTATTTCATTTTACTGTTGGAATTTCTTATTGTAACATTGTATGATAACCTGAAATGTTTACTTGTGCCTTTGCTTTAAACAATTAAAGTTTTCCATTTTATAAGAATTTCTGTTTCCTTAAACTATTCAACTTAAAAGGGGATAGGCATCAAAAAAAAAACTGTTTAAAAATGTGTGGCCTAACATCAGATATTCATGAGTAAGGCTTGTGCTCCGTGGGTACAGGGACCATATCCGCCTGTTCCACCTATGTGTAACTAGTGCCAAACAGAGAGCCTAGTATATATTTTTCGGTTTAATGAAAGGCCTAATACCTGGATTTGTTATTTCCTTCAGTAACATGGTAATTTTTTTAAAATAGTAATGGCAATATTTTCATCTCACATTGTGTTTTAGGTTATTAAGTTAACTAGCAACTAATTCAATAAATATATTTAAATATATAATTTGAATATACATAGGTAATTATAAAAAGAAAGGTATGCCTTCTGCATCATCACAATGTTAATAATCATTTAATTCAGAAGCAGTAGTTCATTGTATATACATATTATATATACAATTGTATAAAATGTAATTTATAATCCAGGGTTTCCTACCTTGGCACTATTGACAGTTGGGGCCAGGTTGTTGCAAGTGGCTGTCCTGTACATTGTAGGATGTTTATCATCATTCCTGAGCTCTACCCACCAAATGCCAGTAGCACTCTCTCTTTCAGTTAGTTGTGTCTCTAGCTGCCAAAAGTAGGGAGGACTGGAATGAAAATCACCCCTGGTTGAGAATCTCTGGTATATATTTAGAAGTGAGTCAAAAAACAAAAAGCCACTAGGGCTAAAACTAAAAATATATACATCTATTGAAGATGGATATCAAATTTGTTTCTAGTAGCTGGTGAGAAAAGTAAAACCTGAACCACAGTGAGGTGCCTCTTCACACTTATTAGAATGGCTATTAAGACACATACACACACACACACATACACACACTAACAAGTGTTGGTAAGGATATGGGAAAATTGGAACCCTTGTCCATAGCTGCAGGGAAAGTAAAATGGTGCAGCCATTGTGGAAAAGTTTTTGCAGTTCCTCAGAAAAGGTAACCATAGACTTACCATATGATCCAGCATTGCCACTTCTAGATATATACTCAAAAGAAAACAGGTACCCAAACAGATATTTGTGCAACAATGTTCATAATAGCATTATTCACAATAGCCAGAAGGTGGAAACAACAAATGACCATCAACAGATGAATGGGTAAATAAAATGTGGTATATACCTACAATGGAATATTATCCAAGTATAAAAAGAAGTGAAATTCTTTTTTATTTTTTGGCCGCGCCATGCGGCTTGTGGGACCTTAGTTCCCCCATCAGGGACTGAACCTGGGCCCCAGCAGTGAAAGCACTGAGTCCTAACCACTGGACTGCCAGGGAATTCCCCGGAATGAAATTCTGATACATGCTACAACATGGATGAACCTTGAAAAATGCTAAGTGAAATACACCAGACATATAGTGTGATTCCACTGATTTGAAGTACCTAGAATAGCAAATTTATAGACAGATATATCAACACAAGTATTTCTGTACTTCTGTACATGTTTAACACGTAGACATTAACCATGGGATAGTGGTGTAGGAGAAAGGGAAGTTATTGTTTAATGGATACAGAGCTTATGTTTGGGATGATGAAAAAGTTCTGGAAATGGATAGTGGTGATGGTTGCACAACACTGCATGGATTTAATGCCGCCAAATTGTACACTTAAAAATGGTTGAAATAGGGACTTTGGTGGGCCAGTGGTTAAGAATCCGCCTTCCAATGCAGGGGACGCAGGTTCAATCCCTGGTCAGGGAACTAAGATCCCACGTGCAGGGCAAGTAAGCCCTCGCACCGCAACTAGAGAGAGGCCGTGTGCTGCAACAAAGAGCCTGAGCGCTGCAATGAAAGATGCCGAGTGCCCCACCTAAGACCCGACAAAGCCAAATAAATAAATTTTCTTTAAATGGTTGAAACAGTTTTTAAAAAATAGGCATGTTGAGAACTTAGAGTCAGCTTACAAATTAAATATGTTCAAGTAAAGATATATAGAAGGAAAAAAACCTAATACCTGAAAACTTATAAAATTTGCAGTGTCCATGAAATAAAAAGGTTTTTTTAGGTGTAGAATTCTGGCACTAGACTGGGACTCGAGATTTGTGTTGTTGAAACCTGGACAAATCACAGAAATTTATGGTTTCCTTGCTGCTGCTGGTACACCAGACTCCTGGGGCCTTGCCCTTCCTGGAATGGGCTTCTGCCACATTCCCACAAGACTAGCTCCCTAACTACTCCTCTTCTCTACTCAAGTATCACCTGCACAGGAGGGCTTTCCTGGCCCTTTTAAAAAGCCCATTCCCAGCTTTATTTTTCTCCATTGCATTGATAACTGTCTATGCATTTTACATCATCATTTGTTTTTGTCTGCCCACACTGGAATGCAAGCTTTATGATTTTTGTCTCTCTCCCCAGTACTCAGGACAGTATCTTGGCTCACAATAAATGTTTGTTGAATGAGTGAATGAATAGTTGAATAAATCACTGTACCTCAGTTTATTCACTATTAAAATGGGATAAACAACATCTGTGAAATATGAATATCAGTGGAATCTCAGTGCAGCCAGCCTGACTCCAGAGTCCTCTAATTACTGAATACTGCTTTGGCGGAAGACACCCACCAGGCACTGTTGAGGAGGCAAAGATGAACCAGACCACCTCCTGTCCTCGCACATGGAATGAGAGATACAAAGGTACGGATACAGTGCCACCGGAATTCAGAGATCACATCCAGCTTGGTGGAAGGGCCTCCTTCGTACTGCTTCCTGCTCTCTGCCCATCCAAAAGCCCCACCCTGCACCAGGGCAGGGCCCGTGATCCCTGCAACAACTGTTCTGTAAGTCCCATTGTCTCCTACCCAATGACTTGCTCTTACCTAGGTGCTAATGTCTCCTGATCTGGGTGTATGACTTCATCTCTTCTGCACTCTAGATTTTACCAAGGGTGTCTAGAAATGAAGCATCATAAACCAGCATGTGGGATTTCAGGCCCAGAGAATCTTTTTGTATCCTGAGTTGCCTCTAACAAAGTAGCTACTACTGTGTCCACAGCACCCCCCGCTTTGTCACCCAGGGCTGGCCACTTTTTCAGAGACTGCAAGGGATCTTCTTCTGAGGCTGTCCTCGTTAACAGGAGAGAGCAGGGCAGGTGGAAAGAAACTGCTTGACTTTCAAGATGTTGTTTCTCTGATTTTTTTTTTAAAGGAAATGCATACTGTACACATGAGAGACTCCAAGGCTGAGAGATGCCGTGGCAGTTGAGATGCACCTGGGAGCGCCTAACTGTTCCCTGCCTCTGCCGCAGGGGGTGGGACAGGCAGCCACTGCGTACAGCCCTCCACAGCAGACAGACCAGGGCAGCCCATCAAGTCATAGCATCTCGTCTCCTCCCCTACCAAGGACTCTTCTTTCTCTCCAGGCAAAGGCTTTCCTTGTCTCTTGTATCATCTTTGTCATTCCCATCCAGGTCTGGAGTAGGGACCCCTCCTTGGTGTTTGCTGTACTTCAGTCTTCAAGGCACAACTCTGTGTGGACCTGCCTAACCCCAACCAGGCTGATTCTTCCCCGTGGGTAGAAGAGACGACAGCTATTCCCCACAGCCCTGCATTGTCCCTTCTATTTTGCATGTCTCGAAGTCCAGCTTCTACCCTCGTGCCCTTCACTGGAGCTCAGGATTGGGCCAACTACACTCCATTTACAAAGAGAGTTTTAAAACCTTTGGTGCATGAATAAATGTCTCTGCAGCCTTCTCTCTACAGATAAGCTTCTGGTCAGGCTTAAGCTGCTCAGCTTAAAGGAGTCTGAGCCATTTCCCTCTCCCCTGCCTCATCAGCCCACTGAGCTGCTGCCAGAACTGCAAAAGCAATCTGCCAGGTGATGCGGTGGAAACCCCAACAGTGAGGAGTCGTGATGTTCAGCATAAATTTACAAAGAAAAGCGTCAGGCATTTCCCCCCAGTTAACTTAGTTCAGAAGCTCAGGCCAGGTCCAGCTCTGCCCTATTCTGGCGAACTGCCTTCCAGTTGTGCTCTGTGGAGGGATGTCCCTGGCAGGCAGCTCCCCAGGCCAGTGCTGGGATTTGAGTAATCACAAGCCCAAGTCGGGTGTGTGGGAAGGTGTGTTGTTTGGTCTGGCTCACAGCCCTTGACACTCTGTAGCTATTTTAAACAGATCCCACAGCCTTTCATTTGCTTCACTAATTTCTCTAAAATAGAATTATTTGTGGGCCAAAATCGGAGAAGTTTCTTATTCATCACCAAACTGCTCTTTGATGAGACTGGAGACAACACAAGGCCCAGAGCCCAGAAGGGCTTGGCACATAGTAAGTGCTCAGTCAACGTTAGCTAACAGCGAGATCGTGCGTGGCATCTCTGAATCCCCAGAACCAGTACAGGCCACTCAGTTAGTATTCATGGATTTGAATGTCCCTTCTCCTGCCCTGACTTCTCATCTGCACTCCAGTTCTCTACTTCCACTATCTACATGGTATTTCCACATAAATATGTTTGAGGTGATGGGCCAACACTCTCTGTTTCCTAATTTCTGCCCGTAGTGGTAATTATACTACTTGTTGTTGTTGTTATTAACACATACCTTAGAATCTCATGGCTTACAACATCGTGTCTCACTCCTGCTACACGTCCATTAAAAGTTGGCTGCTGTTCTGCTCTACATCGTTTTTACTCTGGGAACCAGGCTGATAAAGCCACTTCTGTTCTTTTTTAAAATTTATTTATTTTATGTTTAGCTCTGTTGGGTCTTCATTGCTGCACGTGGGCTTTCTCTAGTTGCAGCGAGCTGGAGCTACTCTTTGTTGCGGTGTGCGGGCTTCTCATTGTGGTGGCTTCTCTTGTTGTGGAGCACAGGCTCTAGGCACGGGCTTCAGTAGTTGTGGCACACGGGCTCAGTAATTGTGACTCATGGGCTCTAGAGTGCAGGCTCAGTAGTTGCGGTGCATGGGCTTAGTTGCTCTGCGGCATGTGGGATCTTCCCGGACCAGGACTCGAACCCGTGTCCCCTGCATTGGCAGGCGGATTCTTAACCACTGCACCACCAGGGAAGCCCACCACTTCTATTTTGAACATTGTTGATTGTTAAGGCAGAGGGAAAAGTGATATGGTGAACAATATGCTGGCTCCCAAATCTTCTGCTGGGAAGTGATATACATCATTTTCATTGATGTATATCACTTAGCCATTTCATTGGCTAAGTCACACCACTAAGACTCCTCCAAGGAGAGGCAGTAAATATTTGGAAACATAGTACTTACTTTGTGCCAATAACTATTTTTAAATAACAGCTTTATTGTGATATAATTCACACACCATAAAATTTAGCCTGGGACTTCCCTGGCGATCCAGTGGTTAAGACTTTACCTTCCAGTGCACGGGGTATGGGTTCAATCCCTGGTCCCACATGCCTCACGGCCAAAAAAATAAAAAACTGAAACAGAAGCAATATTGTAACAAATTCAATAAAGACTTAAAAAATGGTCCATATCAAAAAAAATCTTTGAAAAAAATTTAGCCTTTTAAAGTATACAATTACATAATTTTTAGTGTATACACAGTTGTTCAATCATCACCACTAGTAATAATGGTTCACACCAATTTTAGAATATTCACATCAATTTCAGAATATTTTCATCACTCCAAAAAGGAAACCCCATACCCACTAGCGGTCACTCTCTACTCTCTCCTTTCCCCAGCCCCTACTATTAGTAGGCAACTATTTTTTTCTGAATAATATTCCAGTATATGAGTATACCATATTTTGTTTATCCATTCATCAGTTGATAAACATGTGGATTGTTACTAGCTCTTTGCTGTTGTGAATTATGCTGCTTTGAATATTTGTGTACACATTTGTATGTGAACATAGGTTTCCAGTTCTCTTGGGTGTATACTTAGGAGTGGAATTTCTGGGTCATACAGTAACTCTGTTTAACATTTTGGGGAACTACCATACATATTTTACAACCCCACCAACAATGTATGAGCGTTCCAATTTCTCCACATCCTCAACACTTACTATTGTCTGTCCTTTTTATTTTAGGCATCCTAGTTGGGTGTGGAGTGGTATCTAACTGTGGTTTTGATTTGCTTTTCCCTAATGATTAGTGATATTGAGCATCTTTTCATGTGCTTATTGACCCTTTATATATTTTCTTTGGAAGTGTCTATTTAAATCCCTTGTCCATTTTTTAATTGGGTTGTTTGTTTTTTTTATTTGTTGAATTAGTAAGAATACTTTGTATATTCTGCATACCAGTCCCGTATCAGATATATGGTTTACAAACATTTTTTCCTATTCCATGAGCTATCTTTTTCACTTTCTTAATGGTATCCTTTGAAGCACAAAAGTGTTTAATTTTGATGAAGTCAATTTTGTCTGTTTTTTCTTTTGCTGCTTGTGCTTTTGGTGTCATATCTAAGAAATTATTGCCTAATTCAAGGTCACTATGATTTATAGTTTTATATAAAGGAGTTATATAGTTTTAGCTCTTACATTTTGGTTGATGATCCATTTTGAATATGGTGTGAGGTAGGGGTGAATACTTTTTTTTAAAATAAATCCTTTATTTTGGAATAATTTTAGATTTGCAGTACAGTTGCAAAGATAGTGCAGTTCCCATATACCTTTCACCCAGCTTCCCCTAATGTCTAACATAACTATAGTACATTTGTCAAAATAAGACATTTTAAATGGTACAATAGGTTTAACTAAACTACAGACTTTATTCGGATCCCACCAGTTTTTCCACTTATGTACTTAATGTACTTTTTTTCTATTCCAGGATCTAATCCAGGATAAAGCACTGCATTTAGCTAAGTACTTTTTATATATTAAGTAATTTAATCCTCACAACAATATAATTATCTTCACATTACAGAGGAAATAAAGGCATAAAGAGCTTAAGTAACTTACCCAAGGTCATATTGCTAGTAAGTGATGGAATTTTTCTCATCTTTATCATCAATCCAAAATTCTAGGTAAATTACACTACATCCTTCAGTCACCTCCCAAGGAAGGTGCATGGGAGTTAAATGTTGTGAGATGTCGCTAGTCTGAAAATGTTTTTATTCTTTTTTATTCTATTTGATTGATAGTTTGGGCAATATGATACAGACTGCCTGATGTCCCCCAGTATCTTGGGGTTCTGAAATTTCACAATGATATCCTATGATATAGGGCCTTTTTTCTTTGATTGTGTTGGGCCCCCACTGGATCCTTTCAATAAGGAGACTTATGTCCTTTAGATTTGGAAACATTGTCCTGATCTCTGTGATAATTTCCTTTCTATTCTATCAGTGGGATAGTGGGACCCCTGGATTGCTCCTCTTATTTTTCTGTCTTTTTCTCTCCTGTTTTCCTTATTTGTTTATTTAGTTAGTTATCAAACTTGAGAATATATGTACACATTGTCATGTGACCTGATTTTTTAAACTTACCTTTTCCTACATATTTTAATGGCTGTACATCACATGAACATTCTTTAATTTATTTGACCAATGTTCTGTTATTGGGCATGTGTTCCCTATTATTGCCATGAAACTGCTTAAAATAAGTTGTGACACATCTTTGCTTCCTTATGATATATTACTAAAAGTGGAATTCCCACATCAGGGAGTATGTATATTTTAAATACGTTTTTCTGACACATATTGCCAATTTATCCTCTACAAATTAACATTCTCATTAGTACTATAAAAGAATATTCATTTTCCTTATAGAGCGTACTTTTGGGAACAGGCTAATTGAAACTGAAGACGTATATTCTTTGTAAATGGAAACGTGGTATTGAATAAATTTGGGGGAAATTTTCCTCTCTAATCTGAGAGATTGCATCATATGTTGTAGTTATAACATATATTATTATTATGCTGCTAACCACCCTTAGAACGAATACTCTGGATTACATATAAAATTTTCTCTTCTCTCGCTTAACTAAGAGCATCCTTGTCATAGAGCTGTAATACCTAGGAATTAGATTAGGGTGGTTGATGCACTGACAAGAGTAAGGTGGCTGAGAGCTTTCAAACACCTGGTAATTTATCATTAGGTGAATTTACATAAACTGCTTTGGATGTAGAAAACTCATAACCAGTTTCCCTGAAAATGAAGGTATCACTTTCCTAGTACATGATTTGTCAAGAACTACTGGTTGGCCAAGAAAACCTTCATAGGATTAATGATGAAACAACCAAAATCTGGAATGTCTACCTGACACTTACTTATAAAAGCAAAGATCTATAATTTTTCTTTGCCTCAAAACTGTTGCTAAGTAGAGTCCTTATTCTTTAGAGAGATGTCCTGAAATGTTTATAGAAGAAATGATATGATATTTGGGATTTACTTCAAAATAGTCAGGTGGAGGAGGGGAGCAGTGGATGGGGAGATAAATGATAAAATGAAACAAGTTTGGCCATAGATTTACTGTTGAAGCTGGGTGATGGGTACATGGGGTACATTTTACTATTCTATCTATATATGTTTGATATTTTCCATGAAAGCAAAACAAAAACAATAAAACCTTCTTTGCTATGAACTTTTGGAAGAAACTGAGACAGGCCATTAGATTTGGCACTTTGAAAATGATCTCCAAGGCAAGATGATGGAGTGGCAACCCAGATGTGAGCAGGCCCATGGGAGGCTCACTTTACCTAACTCTACGGACCATGGTCCATGGCCTGGATTTTTGTAGCTCCCAAGCCAATTTCTAACCAGAGCTCAGTAATGGTCTCCCACTTTAAGCAACTGGTTAAAAAATACAAATTCAGTATAGCACCTGAGGTCCTGAAAATAATCTAGATCTTGACTTGGGTGTATATCTATGTAAAAATTAGCCAAGCTATACTCTTAAGATTTATGCACTAATAAAGTACCCAAGACTTTATTTCTAGAGCTGTTTAACAATTGCTGTGAAATCACAAGCTCTGGTCCTTATAAACAAGAGGTATTTCTGACTTGTTCCCTCCACAGACATGACCATACCTGGCAGAAGAGCAGCATTTATTCTGTCTTTGAAAAAGCCAGCCTGATTAAAGGACCATCTAGTCTGTTTGCTTATTATAGTGGGGTAGCGTAACCAGAGTTAAAAATCTGGGCTTTAATATCAAATCCACTTAGGTTTGAATCCTGTTAACTAACTGTGTGACTTTGGGCAAAGTTACCTCTCAGCTTCAGTTTCCTCACCCATAAAATAGGAATAATAACAATAACACTGCCTACCTCATAGGGTTGTTGTAGTCAATGAGATAAAATGGGGAAAGAACTCATAGTCAACAACCAAAAAAATGAGTTATTATCTTTTTTTTTTTTTTTTTATGGTACGCGGGCCTCTCACTGCTGCGGCCTCTCCCGTTGCGGAGCACAGGCTCCGGACGCGCAGGCCCAGCGGCCATGGCTCACAGGCCCAGCCGCTCCGCACCATGTGGGATCCTCCCAGACCAGGGCACGAACCCATGTCCCCTGCATCGGCAGGCGGACTCCCAACCACTGCGCCACCAGGGAAGCCCTGAGTTATTATCTTGATTGGCAAATTCTGAGCCTGGGTTTTTCTGGCTAGTGTTGTACATAAGGAATAGGCAGACTTTAGACGTAGCTTGTCTATTATATGCAACATAATATTCCTTTGACATTTTCTCAGCCTTTAGGTCTGTTGGCAGGAATTGGTTATGGAGCCATCTACACAGGTTCAACACAGATACACTCTATCCTGCTGCGCCCTATTAACACATATATTAAATCTTAAAGAACCTGAGCAATAAAACAGTTTTCATAGCTGAGCTTGACAACTCCCTTCTGTTGTAAAAAAAAAAAAAAAAAAAAAAAAAAAAGCAAGCACTTTTGTATATGCAGATAAACGAGTCTTATCATCTCAAACTCAGAGCTCTTGATAAAACCCTCTTGGGTAATTGCTGCCAGAGAAGGTATATACTTGCAAAATAAATTTACACTTGGTATGTATTCAGTAGGTATTTCTCATCTTTTTTTTTTTGCGGTACGCGGGCCTCTCACTGTCGTGGCCTCTCCCGTTGCGGAGCACAGGCTCCGGACGCGCAGGCTCAGCGGCCACGGCTCACGGGCCCAGCCGCTCCGCGGCATGTGGGATCTTCCCCGACCGGGGCATGAACCCGTGTCCCCTGCATCGGCGGGCAGACTCCCAACCACTGCGCCACCAGGAAAGCACCTATTTCTCATCTTTTAACTGGTTTATAATGTTAAAACAATGTTATGTAAGTTACTTGGTTTAATTATCTCCCTGTACATCACAGATACTTTATCCAGAGGGTAGATATGGTAGGAAGTAGCCCTACTAAAAGTTATGAATTCTGGGGATGCTTAATTAAGGTTATCTTTTGGTGTTAATATTTTTATTCAAATTTTATATTAAGGTTATGTTGGAGTTGAATCTAGTTAGAATTATTTGGATGTTCATTGCACTATTCTTTGAACTTTTCTGTATTGAAAATATAAAGTTAGAAAAATATCATTTTGGCCATGTTCTATGGATGTGAGCTTTTAGAGTCGAGTTTGTGTGCTACAAAGACTCAAAACAATTTCCTCAGGAAAAGTCTACACCTGACTTTGGTTTTCCCTTGTAGGTGAGAAAAGCCTTTTATCCAGCCAGCTGTCCTTAGGTACCTCAGCTTTCATAATAGGCTAGACTCTACCCTTGAATTGTCTATTAAGGCATGTGTGTCTGAATTTAGACAACTCAGGATAGCTACATTCCAGGATTTGGCTGGGAATATAATCTCATTTTGTCATTCAATATTTATTTTTTATTTTATTTATTTTAAATTATTTTATTTTATTTTATTTTTGGCTGCGTTGGGTCTTTGTTGCTGCATGCGGGCTTTTCTCTGGTTGCAGCGAGCAGGGCTACTCTTCGTTGTGGTGCGCAGGCTTCTCATTGTGGTGGCTTCTCTTGTCGGGAGCATGGGCTCTAGGTGAGCGGGCTTCAGTAGTTGTGGCACATGGGCTCAGTAGTTGTGGCTCATGGGCTCTAGAGCGCAGGCTCAGTAGTTGTGGTGCATGGGCTTAGTTGCTCCACGGCATGTGGGATCTTCCCCTATCAGGGCTCCAACCCATGTCTCCTGCATTGGCAGGCGGATTCTTAACCACTGCGCCACCAGGGAAGCCATCCAATATTTATTAAAAACTCAGTAGGGAGAAGCAATTTTCAGGGAGGATTGTTTGAAGCATACATCAGCTTATGTGCTTTTTCAGACAGTCTAGTCTAAATCATATCCATGGATTAAACCAGATCATTAGACAACTGGTACCTTGCTAGACAGTGCCATAGTTTCCTAAAGTATAATTTTTACCAATTTGTGCTTTTCTGTGATATCAACACTGTGTGTTGAGTATTGCATCTATTATAAGGAAGTATGAAACATTGTTCATTTCTGTCTCACAATAACCACTTTTTAGGATTCCAGAGAGAAATACAGCTGGTCTTGGTACCAAAAATAGTTAATAGTAATAGTTAATCTCAAGTTTGCTATTAGAAAGAAAGAGAGAGAGAAGAAAAAGAAAGAAAGAAAGAAAACATTTTGATCCACCTTCTCTGACTCCTTCCCAGAGAATCCAAGCAAAAACATGGAGAAATTTTGGCTAGACAAGCATCATGGAATATGCCAAAATCAAATAAATGCCTTTCTACAATCCAAACTACAAAATACTTCCCAAACCAGAAGGAAAAATGTCTGTGCAAAAAGTACATCACATTCTTCACAACTGGTCGAATATTTTGATGCTCCAAAATTCTAACCCCAGCCTCATGTATTTTGTTAATTTCAGATCTTTAGCAGAAACTGTGCAATGGTGCTGACTGGTTGTACTCATCATGGTTCTCCAGAGAAATAGAACCAATAGGATATATCTAGATATATATGAGGAAATTTATTATAGGAATTGGCTCACACTGTTATGGAGGCCACGAAGTGCCACAATCTGCAAGCTGGAGAACCAGGAGACCAGTGGTATAATTCAGTCTGTGTCTAAGTGCCTGAGAACCAGGGCAGCTGATTGTGTAAATCCAGTCGGAGGCTGAAGGTCTGAAAACCAGAAATTCCAATGTCCAAGGCTAAGAGAAGATGAGAGAGAAGTGGGGGTGGTGGTGGAGAATTCACCCTTCCTCTCCACCTTTTTGTTCTATTAGGGCCTTCAATACACTGGATGATGCCAGCCCACTTTGTTAAGTGTGATCTTTTACTTTATCTACTGATGCAGTGTTAATCTCTTTGGGAAACACCCTCACAGATAAATCCAGAAATACCGTTTTACCAGCTATCTGGGTATCCCTTTGTCAAAGTGACACGAGAAATTAACTATCACACTGGTCAAAAGAAAAGTCCCTGGGGAATTCCCTGGAGGTCCAGTGGTTAAGACTCAGGCTTTCACTGCCATGAATCCAGGTTCGATCCCTGGTCAGGGAACTAAGATCCCACAAGCTGTGCAGTGCAGCCAAAAAAGAAAAAAGGAAAAAGTCCCTGTATGCCAGGCCAAATGGCCATCTCAGAGGCCTGGGGTAGGAGGGATATAGTCTTCATTCATTAATTTTCTCTTTTATTTACCTTCCCTGCTATAGTCACTTCTTGGTAGGTAAAGGAGAGCAGAGGCCCCCATATCCATCTCTGTACCCCACATAGGGCACGGTACATGACATTCAACCAGTATTCACTAAATATTTGTTGAATTAAACTGAATCATACTGTTGAATCCACAGACCCCATCCTCCTGTGGAACAACTGTGCCAGCACTTGACTTTCCATCCTTCAGGCCTCAGGGACTGCTTTTAAACTCAGCTGCCACACTGGTCACCCAGGTTACCATCCTGAGTCAGAGTTCATTCTGGTGCTGTCCCTTGTGTTTCCTTGTTGCCACCAGGACATTCTTCTACTAGTGAACAAAGAAGCCATGCAGTGCTCAAGCAAATCCCTGATTCGCACAGAAGCCCTGTTCATTCTTTCATCAGATATGTCTGGATTGGGGGTCATGTGCAGGGGGATGTGTGTGGTGGGTGCGTTTTAATTAAAGCTCAAATGAAACCTCATGACCCCTACCACTGAATTGGCCCTTACCTGACAACAGGAAGAGTTAAAAAATATTTTAGAAAGGGGAACACAAAATAAGTATTTGTTTATTAATAAGAAGAGTATTTTAGGAAGAGGCAATGATCCTTTGCCACTCTCTACCAGCCCCAGCCTTGATGAACTACTCAATTTGATGGAGACACAGACCATGAGAGTTGAAAGTAATCTTGGAAAGCCCAGAACCCAAGGCCTCCTGTGGGAGATGAGGTCTGAGAGCCTCAGGTGGTCGGACTGATTGGGGATGTCAGAAATCTGTAGTAAAACGCTTCCTGGCAATTCCTGGTCATTGTCCAGGGTATGCAAGCTACTGCTCCCACACCGTGGGCCCTACCTCCAAGAGTCCACCTACAGGGTCTGTAGCCAGGCTGGCCTGGGTTTGAATCTCGGCCCTGTCCTTCTCTGGCCATGAGATCTAGGAAAGGCAAACCTCTTCAAGTCTATTTCCACAGCATGTTTATCAGGATAGTTAAAGAAAATGTATGAAAGGGCCTCGATAGTGCTTGATATATAGTGACAGTAACTAACAATTCATAAATGCCTACTCGATGCTTCACATCTATTATCTCGTTAAATCTGTGCAGTGCAACAAACTATGAGGTAGGTGCTATTATTATAAGTATGTTCACAGGTAAAGAAATTGAGGGACTGAGAGGTTGAGGAATTTGTCTAAGGCTAATAAAGGACAGAGCCAGAATTTCTAGATTGTAGAAATCTGGCTCAGAGTCCATGCCTTTAATGACTACATTCTTCTGTTCCTTGGTTACTATGGTCTTTATAATTTTTCTTGGCAGAGGTGTAATTATTATACTCATTTGGGAAAATAATTTGTCAATATGTGTTCATAAACTTTAAAAGGTCCTTATTCTTTGATGCAGTAATTCCGTTTCTGGCAATCAATAGTAAAGAAAGAATTATATATACACAAAAACCCAAATGCACTTAAAAAAAAATCATAGCATCATTCATAGTAGGGAAAAAGAAACAATCCAATTGTCCAGAAAAATGTTAATAAATAAAATCACAACACATCACTTACATGGACAATTAGACAATGTGATCATAGCATGGAAAATATACACCTAGAGTTTTTTTTTTTAAGATTGAGAAAAAAACACTCCAAGATATTACTAGCTAAGGTAGTGGGATATGGAAGTGTGTTTTAATATTTTCTTTTATCAACTTTACAAGTGTTCTGTCACACAGCTATTCTACTTTCAGCAACTCACTCATTTAATGCTGTTTCTGGGCTTGTGATGAGCAGCGTGCCCGGGGGCAAGGCGGAGGTGGGCTGGGGTTCAAGCTCGCAGCAGGAGGTGAGGAAGTGTGTTCCCTCTCCTCTACCAATCAAACTTAGTTATTGGCTTGGTCTCCCCCATGCTTATCACTCCCCAAGGCTCTAACAGGCACTTGGCTTTTGGCTCAAGGCTCTTGCTCCCTGTGCTGGATGTGGAACTATTAGTACAGTTTGGTGGAAAGAGACAAGATTGGGACTCAACAGATTTGGTTGGGTTTTAAAAAGCTGCTAGTTATCAGAACCTGGGCTTCTTAAACCACTGGTGTCCTTATGCAGAAATAGAAATGACTCTAATGTCTGCCTCTGAGAAGTCCCAGCCTTTCCCTCTCCTCCACGAGGCCAGTAAGGGGCAGAGCTAGAACACCCAGTGGGTTGCATCTGCCAACCACGGGTCCTGCTGTCCTTCTCCCAGGGAGTTGTCTCTCAGGGAGAGTCTGGGGATATCCACGAGGACTGATCTGAGCCTCGCAGGCTGCCTGAGTTTTCCAGGAGCCTCAACTCCCACCTTGCTTCCAGGTATGGGGTCAGACATTCCCTGTAGCAGAGCTATGCTTTATAAGTAATTTTTTAAAGTTACAATATATAGGCTTTACTGTTTGAAAGTGAAGTGTCTCATCTGGGGTAAACATAGGGTAAAAGGATCACCAAACATCTTGGAGGAAATGATGAAAAAAAAAAGAAAAATAATTTTACATTTTCTCTCTCGTTACATTTTCCATTCACCAACTAAAATCTACTTTTTTTTTCCATGAAAGTTCACACTGGGTATGTTTCTATGAAGAGTCATTTCATGCAGCCCACACATAAGATGACACTTTATTCAGTCAATCTGTTCTTAGGAACAATGTAAAAATATATATGTGGTGAGGTTAACAATTTTCTTATTTGAACTTTGAACACCAAAGCTGACAGCCCCTCCCTCTTCAGATGTTTGAAATCCTTTATGTAAATGTTTAATTTAGATTTTTATACTAATAGAACATGTTTTATAATGTGACAAGATTTAAATATATCGGTTCCAAAATGTTTATTAAAGAAAAATAGTGTTTCTCATCATGTTTGAAAAGGTTCTGAATATTAATACAAAATTGGGTCTTACTCATGGCATAAGTCTTATACTAATTTTTTTATCTCCAAATTTCTCCTTTACCCCATTTCCCAATTTTTGCATATGTTGGTAAAAAAGCATTACCCACTTTCCATAAATGATGATACCCTCAAATTTTATTCTGACTTATAGTGTCATTTGAATTTTATTTTAAGAGTGGAAGGGAGACAATATATTACCTAACATTTCAAACATTTCAATTAAGGCATCACGGAGTTATCATTCTGCATTTATATTCCTTGAATTCATATAATTTAGAAAATATATATATCTCTTATTTCTGTCTAACTTCACTCACCAAAACAGCTAATCCAAAGACAAAAATTAAATAGTTTTTTAATAGCAAGAGAACAAAACCATAGCAATATGACAGGGTGTGGACACTGTCTCACAAATACTTCTTGTGCATAAAATAAAAACCAGTTCTATGTCTGGTCTTTTATCAAGGTCTAACTTTTCCATAGTTGATTTTTTAAATCTTTTAACTGTTTGCTAAGTGATATGAATTTTTTTGGCCTGTGCATTACACAAACATGCTATCCAAAATACTTTTTCTGGCATGTATCAAAAGCCATAAAAAATATTCATTGTTGGATCCAGAAATTCCACACTTAGAAAGATATCCTAAAGAAACAATTTAAAATGTGGGCAAAGCTATAGCCAGAAAACTGCATTACTTAAAATAGTAAAAACTGAAAACAAGCTAAATACTAAGACAGGCATGATTAAGTAAATTATAGTAACCTACTTGATAGAATTCTTTTTATAGCAGTTGAGAATGATAAAAGACAATATAAAAGCAAGGAACATGATTGTTACAATTTTTATTTAAATAATTTTTACTATAAAATAGTTTTTTGTTCAATTAAAGAAATCTGAAAAAAGAAAGAGAATAGAAAAAAGAAATATTATCCAGTGGAAAAAACAGAATACACACTTGTATCTGTGATATGATTACAATTACTTTTTTTTTTTAAAGAAGCAGAGCAAAAATATTAGAATGTTGTCTTGGGTTTCTTCTTTTCTTTCTTTATCAAACTGTATCTAATATAATTTATAATGAAAAAATATATTTAAAAAATAAAGCACCACCTTCTTATAGACAAAATCTCTTGTCTGGTTTACAGAGGAGCCTCATGCCTAGTCCCATCCTGTGATTTTTTTTTTTTCTTTTTACTGTGTGTATTAAACATTGATTTTACTCTCAGTATCTCTCCCACAGCTACTCCTCAGCCAATAGCTCATGGCATTTGATACACGGGAGGCATTTCTTGTTTTAAAGATGGGTAAACTAAGTTCTGAAACAAGTTAGTTATTCATTTAACTTCCCCCAAATAATTCCATAGAATATCTAGAAATGAAAATAGATCCTTGATTCATTTTTTCCCTGACCTTTGATTTTAAAAAAAAATCCAAGTCCCTGCAAATTGCTGTCACAAAGTTTACTTATGCAAAGTTGAACAAATTGAATCAAGACATGGGACAAGGAGGTTAAACCTAGGACACCTTCACTGGAGCATTCTTCCATTCTTGGTGCCCAGAGGATCCTGTGAAGAGTGGAAATCAAAGGACTGCTCCATGGTCTTGCAAGATTGGTAGGTACTCTGACTTTATAGATGAGAAACTGAGGCTGCGAGAGTTGAGCCAATTTGTTCAAGGTCACAGGGCTAGTAACTGGCAGAACAGAGATAGATACCACAAATGACCATCAACAAAAAGCGTAGACTCTCTCCCCTCCTGATAGCATTGCTGTGAGGATCAAATGATGCAAACATCACAGAAATGTATGCTGGAAATGGAGGCATCACCCCTCCTCAGGATCACCCATTTTTCCTATGCCTCCCACAAATAGAACAGAGATGGTAACTGTAAAGCTTTGTGAAAAAAACAAGAGACTGGTAATATCCTGTTACAATTTTCTTTTTTAAAATGTCTCAAATCTTTTGTTGTAAGGAAATTCTGATCTATGAGATGCTGCTTGAAATAAATGAGCCACTGGCCAGAACTTGGAAATGTTTGCCATATGAAGAAGGTCATTTGTTATTTGGCATCTGTAGATACATTATTATTGTTATTTAATAATAATTAGTAAATTACTGACAAAATTAGTAAATTTAACATCCTCTTTTGTGAAAACCAGTATTTATAGATAATTATGCCCCAAGCCTACATTCTGCTTATCATTATATCCAGCTCCAAAGGAATATTTGGGGGGAGGGATTCTTCCTAGATTTAAAAAAGTGTACTTTTCGGGAGGGGGGGCTTACTCTCTTCACTCTCCGTTTAGTGGTAAATGAGAGGGAGTCTGGAGTAGTGGGAAGTCAGGTTCATTCTATCATCACTTCCAGTCCTGGCCCTATGCTGCCCCTTGGTAAGTTTCTTAACCTTTCTGGGTGCCCCTCTTCTTACCTTTCTCCTCTGTCCCCCCTAAGCGTGAGAATCACTTTCCAACACTATGCACCTGATAGATAACCTGATCTCAATGGCTGAATATTTTTAATGTGTATTTATTTATTTGAATTAGTAATACATCTACATGGCTCATAACATAAAGTATGTAAAGGGGAATTCGGTGCCATTCCCCTCCCACCTGCTCCTTTCTGGGTGTCCCTGTCCCAGTCCCTAGTTTTATTTTGCAAACTCAGAGGCTGTGAAGGGCAAAAAAAAAAAAGTAAAACAAAAACAAAACCCAAGATGACTAGATTTACTCTGAATGAACGGGATTTATTCTAAGGTGATTATTGGTCCCCTTCAAAGTCTCCCCATGTTTTCTGAGACTTCAAACAGCGACACTAAACTACTAACTAATCACAGCACAAGAAATTTTGACTTTGAACTTGTTAATGTGCAAAGGAAATGGTTCAGCCATTTCTCTAGAACTTGGCTGATAATAAATTTTCTATGGTCCCATTTATCATGAAAAAAATTTTGTTTGGTCTTTTTTTTTGCTGTTGCATAAGACAGAAGGAAAAAAGAAAGATGTGTTTTCTACTGCTTTAAGATTTTTATACCTTAGGCCAGAACAAAGCACACAAATAAAAACTTTAACAAAATGACCTTAATTTCCCTTCAGCTAATTCAATATTTGTAGTCCTTCTGATTAAGATTGCTTACCTCTGCATTTATTTATAAAGAGTATGTTAAGCAAATGAACAGTGGTGTAAGGAGGACAGTCACACAATTAAGATGCGTGTATGGTCCCGCACCTGGCACATAGTAGGTGTGCAGTCATTGCTGTATAAAACATCTAAATTATTAAAGCATGCTTGAAGCACGGCAATAGTAGTCAAATATTTTCCACAAACCTTTAGATTTACAATGCAAATTAAAAATCATTTTTAAAAAGCATTCTCTAAGGACTTTTTTTGCATGACAACTTTGGATTAATCTAAAAAATAGCAAGTTATTTTGCAAGAACTGAGGAACACCATTCCCTTCTCCCGGTATCTGACACTGGAAATTTATTGTGCAGGAAGTAGTGATCAAAATCTAACTCAATTCATTTAGGAAAGTAAGGTAATTATAACGATATCCATCCCCCTTAAGGAAAGGGTTTAGGCTTTAAGTACACACCACAGGCCACACTCTATGGATGATGACATACAGTCCAGCGTTGGAGGTCGCTGCATTTTTTTAATTTATGGGTGAGGTTTTAATTTTTCCTATTCTACTACGATTAATTAGTGAATTAGTGCCATTCACTCATTTACTCCGTCCACAGACATTTGCTACGAGCCCACCAGGACACAAGGCTGTAGATCCACCCCTACCCTCATGGAACACACAATCCCAGCGAAGAATGACTTTTTAATAATCAGCAGGGTAGTGCTTTTATGGAGCTTTACCGCTCGCGTCCCGACTAGGTGCCTGGGTTGACCTCAGGCGGTGGCGGAGCCCGCGCCTGGGGTACGGCTCTCCCTGGTTTGCCCCGGCAGGGCGGGGTCAGCCGAGCAGCCGCCGTCGCTGCCCCCGCGCGCTCCCTTCCGCGCGGCCTTTAATTTCGCAGCTCCGACCACCGGAAATTAGCCGCCGGCCGAGCGGACCCGGCCCAGCGCGGGTGAGCGCTACGTGGGGAGGGCGCGCCCGCCAGCCCAGCCGGGCGCCCGCGGGACGCGCCGCCTGCGCCCTCTCGGCCGGGGGCTCGGCGCTCGCCCACCTCTTCCAAATTTAACCATTACCTAAATCCGAAGGGAAATGAGCAAACCTCTGGGATTGGGTGTCAAGGTATTTTCAGCCTTGTTGGGCGTATTTATCCCGAAGTGTTTCCACAACAAGCTATTTCGGGGCCGCGGGGCAGGTTTCGCTCTGCGGACGCCGCGGCCACTCGCCGGGCTCCAGGCCGGCGGCACCACTGGCGGGTGATTCACGGCCCCGACCCGGGGGCGGCGCAGCCCAAGCAGGCAGCGGGGTTGTGGGGGGGTGTCCCGGACCAGATGGGCGGGGAGGCTTCCTCGGAGCTGGGCGCTCCCACCCCCTGCGCTCCAGTCAATCTGTGTCCTGAATCTGTGACTTCTTCTCGCTGCGGAAGTCTCCCAGGAGCCAAGAATAGTTCATTTTCTTTCGAGTCATTTCTAGTGCCTGGGTGTTTGGGCCCTCCGGGTCTCCCCATCTCCCGCCGTCCCGCAGAGAAAAAACGGGGAGGGCCGCAGGGGAGGGCGGCTAGAAAGGCCAGGCCCCCGTCCGCCTCCTATACCCTTGCGCAAAGGGGGAGCGCGCCCGCCGCCCGACTGGGGCTTGGGGGGCAGGTCTGACAGGGCTAAGCGAGCTACTCCTTAACGCTCAGGAAGTGAAGCTTGTGGTTTTGGGGGCTGAGCTCGGAAGATTAAAAAAGGAGAGAGAGAGAGAGAGAGAGAGAGAGACAGCGACAGCGAGACAGCGCGGTCTCTCCCGAAAGCAACTCAGTTTGAAAACTCTCGGAGCGCGATACCCGCGCCCTGACCCCGCAGGTAGGTCCGCTGCGCCTCCCCCCCCTAGCGGGGGCGGACGCAGGAACTGGCGGGACACCGACACTGCGGGGGCGACCAGAGGGCGCTGCTGTTTCCCACCCTATGCCGGCCGCAGTTTGGGAACCAAAAGAGCTCTATCCTCTTGGTCCCCGCGCGACCCGCACGGAGGGGCTGGGGATCTGGCTCAGGGGGCGCACGCCAGGCGGTTTGGTGGTTCTGCAGAGGAGCGGGATCCACCGGGAAGGTAACATCTGGTGGGGAGGCGGCGGCATTTGGGCTCAGGAGGCTGCCCTCTCTGCGCCTCCAGCTCCCGCCTTCCCAGGCCCTGACCGTGAAGAGAGGCCCGGCTGGCCCGCGTGCGCCGAGGAGGCTGCCCCGCCCCCGGGCGCCAGCTGCTGCGAGAGGTCGCCTTCCCACGCGATCAGCCCTTGGTCCTACCACCCCTCTACCTATTCCACCCTCCCAGGAACGGACAGAGCCAGCCAGGATGAAAAGGAGGCGCAGGGCTGTGGCCTGAGTCGGGAGGTCGCTTCCGTGCCAGTCAGTACAGACTCAGTGGTGGCGGGGACAGCTCACCACCCCCTGCATTCCCGCCCCTGTCCCGCTCCGCGCCAACGCAGACCCAAACCGCAGCAGGGCCCTCGGGACATTTTCACCCCATTTTCCTTTTCCTCCGAGTTTTCATGGTTGTTTAAGAAATTGGTTTTGGATTTGTGGTGTCTAAGTATACAGCCGACGGAGCAGCTCACCCCGGGGCGCAGGGAAAACTGAATCGGCAGTGCTTCGCCCTATGGCAGCCGAGCACCTCGAGGCCTCCTGAAGCCCCGACCCTTAGGGGCCGGCCCGGGTACGGGCGGGCAACACCCTCAATCCTAGGGGCCTTCTGGCGTTTAGGACACGGGAAACGTCACTTGAGACTCAGCTATATGTCCCAGCTGTCTTTTCTCTCAAGCCTGTCCATTCCTCCTCCGGGGAAGGGGACACAGTGGGACGTGGGGCGAGAACTCGTGTTGATTCCGGAGCGCCAACCGGCAGACTTAGACTCTGTCCTGCATCTTGCTCTGGGAGCCGCACGGTACCTAGTCTGGCAGAATAAGTCGCGCGAAGCTCAAAGATGAGGGGTCCTTCCCGGACCCGGGATCCCCAGGGCCCTTGTTTCTGAAATAACCAAGACAACCGAGAGCTGCGGTGCCCGAAGAGCCTGCAGCTCGCACTTGAACCCGTCCCCCATCGCCTTCACCCTGAGAGAAAGGCAGATTCGTTTTCCCCAAACCTCCTAGCCCGCCAGGTCCCGCCCCCGGAGCGAGCCCCAGGAAAGGCCGTAGGCGCTGCCCCGCCTCCCCGCCGGGCTCAGGTTTCGACCCCGGGATTAGGTGAACTGATTGGGGGGTTAATGAGAGCGGCGTAGCGGGCAGCTAACTCCCTCCCAGACCCGCGCCCCGATCCCGACTCTCTAGCTGCTGCCAGAGCAGCCTGCGCTCTCCCGCGTCCTCTAAACGGTTGGTTCTCTGCGGACTCCAGCACACCGCGCGTTTCACAGCCGTAGCGCGCGAACCCGGCTCGACTTCCCCAGGGCAAGGCTTTTGGTGAGCAGAACGGAAAGTGCTTTTTCCCGGGACTTTGTTTCCGAGGTTAGGTCTCCATGGTCTGGTGTGTTTTGCGCCGACCCCTGCCTGTTCCCTCCGCACCCGCGTCTCCGGGCCAATTTATTCCCCGCGTGGGGTACAAGTGAGGGGCGATCAAGATCACCGGGAAGCGAGTTCTTCCCGGGGCCTTGATTGGTCCTCTGCCACTTGCTTCCCTACCTTCCTGCTTTCTTTCTCCGGCCTTTGCTTCCCCCAGTCCTTCTGATGCAGTTCCCCCGACCCCGCCCCTCAATCAGCCGGAGGCATCTCTCCCCTGACCCCCTTTCACTACAGTCTGTAGCCGGCTCTTGGAGGGCTTGGTTCTTTGCCTCAACTCGGTCCGCGACCGTCGACACATTCCGCTCTCCCCCGCCCTAAATTGGTCCGTGCGTCTACGCCTTTCTCCCCAGCCCAAGAGCGGATCCAGACAGGCAGTGTGTGGTCGAGTTGGGGTAACTGGCCCGTTGGGGACTTCGGCTCTCGGAGAGTTTTTACCAAAACGAGTTTTGCTAGGGAAGGGGAGGGGCCGAGGGGCGTGGGCAGGGCAGAAGGAAGAGGCCTGAGTCTGAGCCCGGGGACGGGTTTTACCGCTGAGCGGCGGCGGCTGGCTTGCGCCACCTGTCCGAGTGCCACCTGGTGAGCGCGGCGCAGCGGGGCCAAGCCCCTCCTCCCGCGGGCCTTCCTCCCTCCTCCCTGGCCCGAACTCTGTCTACTCCGCTGCCCAGTCCCGGGTCTCGGAGCGTGCTGACCCACGTTTCCACCCTGTTCTCCTCTCGCAGGTCTCCGCCTGGCTGGGGCTTACGGTGGGCTGACGGAGGCTCCAGGGACCCTTGGAGCAGAGTGGGGAGCGCGCCCGACCACCATGCCGCGTTCGTTCCTGGTTAAGAGCAAAAAGGCTCACAGTTACCACCAGCCGCGCTCCCCGGGACCCGACTATTCCCTCCGCCTGGAGAATGTACTGGCGCCAGGCGGAGCAGGTGCGGGGCGTGCGCGGGCCGGGCGGGGCCGCTCCCGGGGCCATAGACTCTGTGTCCGCCACACCATCCCCCAGGAACCGGGAAGGGCGGTCCCGAAGCCCCTTTGCTGCCTTTTTTGTTACCTACCTTTCAGGTTCCTTCCGGGCTTGTCGCCTAGGTGCCAAGGCCTCTCTGCTCCCGCCCTTGGATCCGGGAGGGTTCCGGCCGGGTCTGGGGAGAGCTGAGGGAGCCCAGGTGCCACGGTCTGGGGGGCACCGCTTCAGAACCATCGGGCCCATCCAGACCCAACCTGAGCCCCTATCCTGCCTCCTCTCCGCAGACAGCACCTCGAGCACAGGCGGGGCGAAGGCGGAGCCCCGGGGCCGTTTGTCCCCCGAGTCTCAGCTGACCGAAGCCCCCGACAGAGCCTCCACGTCCCCCGGCAGCTGTGAAGGCAGCGTCTGCGATCGGAGCTCGGAGTTTGAGGACTTCTGGAGGCCTCCGTCGCCTTCTGTGTCTCCAGGTAGGGACCCGTTGGGAGCTCTGGGGCCCGGGCGGCAGAGACCCAGCGGTGAGGAATGAACCGGAGCGGCTTTGGGCACAGAAATGCCAAATGGATGGCGGAGAGTCTTTCCGAGAGGAGGGAGCTTGTTCTTGGGCCCCGCGGGGAGGCAGCGGCTTTTCTGGGACAGGGACAGCCTGCTCGCGGGGTCGGCTGCTTGGATCCCAGGCAGTGCTGGGATCCCAGAATCCAGACCCCCGAGTCTCAAACGGAGACCTGGGCAGTCTGAGAGAAAAGTGTCGTTGCCTTTAAAAATTAAGCTCGCTGCCGCGGCGTTGGGCCTGGCGGAGCGGGGCGCCAAGCGGGAGGGACCGGTCCGGGACGAAAATCTCGGCCACCCGCTAGGTCTTCGCAGGCGCGGATTGGGGGCCTATTTCATTTTTCGTTCTACCAGGTTGGCCCCGCTTTGGGGACCAGCCCGTTGGTTTCATTTCCAGCCAGTAATCGAGCTTCGCGCAAACCGACTACACGTTGGGTGGGAGCGAGTCTCGGGTTCCGGCGGTGGGGAATGGAGAGCGCAGAACAGCGGGATTCTGCCAAGGGCCGGTTATTTCCAGATTTAACTTACTAGTTTTAAAAGATACCCCCAACCCCGTCCGAAACTCAGTGCGTCGACTTGGCTAAAGAGGGTGCGTCTGGGAGCCGGCGACCCGAGGGTCCTTCTTGGCTGTGCAGGACACCGCCGCGCAAGGACTGGGCACCGCCGGAATCTCCGACGGAAACTCGAAATGCAGCTTCTCATTGAAGCGGCTAGCCTGGACTGGAGTCTGCGGTGTGTGTGAACAGATTTGTAAATCCGTATGCATTTAGGGAAAAGTATATATTGGTATTTGGTTTTAGCAAAATTCGCATGGGTCGGGGTGCAGAAGGCCGTGAATTCGGAAAGCTGTTTGTCTGGCAGGTGGTGACTAAACCTTACATTGTAAATCATTCCTCTAAGAAATTCGTGGGAATTTTTTTTTCCCTCTGTCAAATGATGACAGGACTGGGAATAGGGAGTATTTAGCAAGCCCGAGCCCCCTTCCCACTGGCCCTGCATTGGGTATTTAATAACTTTGAGAAATGTTAACGCCTTCCCGTTTTTTTATTTTTGTTTCTTCCCAGACAGATATGTCTCGGATAGGCCGGGCCGCATTTTATTGGTCCTCACTGCCTCCCTCCTTCCCGACTCCGGGAAAGAAAAAGGACGGAGTAGGAACACGTAGGGGCCGGGAGAGCGCCGGGGCTGGGCCCTCTCTCCACAGGCTCCGTCCAGGGCCGGAACGGCCGCCGCTTTCTCCTCCCGCGCAGCTCCGCTCTGCTCGGAGCATTTTTGAAGCGTGGCGCGTCTTTCTCTATGGGGCCGCCAGATGTGCTGGTCCAGCCAGAAAAGTTTCTGTGTGCTGCCTTGTCGCCTCCACTGTCCTCGAGGCCCCAAGGACCCGGCCGGCGTTTGAACCTGGGGGCTTCCCTGGCACGCAGCGAGAGGCCTGGCGCACCGAGTGCTGCACAAGGGCTGGGTGCCTGGCACTTCGCAGACACACCGACTGGCCGACACCGCCGGGTCTCAGGCCTGACCTAACCGGACGCCCTCTTGTTCCTCCACAGCCTCGGAGAAGTCGGTGTGCCCCTCGCTGGACGAAGTTCAGCCCTTCCCCCTGCCCTTCAAGCCGTACTCGTGGAGCGGTCTGGCGGGTTCCGACCTGCGGCACCTGGTGCAGAGCTACAGGCCGTGCGCGGCCCTGGAGCGGGGCGCCGGCCTGGGCCTCTTCTGCGAGCGCGCCCCGGAGCCAGGCCACCCCGCGGCGCTGTACGGCCGGGACCGGGCTGCTGGCGGCGCGGGGGCCGGGGCACCCGGGGGAGGCAGCGCAGGAGGCGGAGCTGCCGGCGGCGCGGGCCTGGGGCTCTACCGCGACTTTGGGCCCGCGGCGGTAGGACTGTACGAGAGGCCGGCGACCGGCGGACTGTACCCGGAGAGCGGCCACGGGCTGCACGGCGACAAGGGCACCGGCGTCAAGGTGGAGTCGGAGCTGCTGTGCACCCGCCTGCTAATGGGCGGCGGCGCCTACAAGTGCATCAAGTGCAGCAAGGTGAGGCTCCCTCGCGCCTGGCTTTAGCGGTCCCGCGCCCCCGCCCCCGGCCCGCGCCCAGCCAGCGTCCGCGCCCCTCGGCCCCTCTCAGCGGCCCTCTCCCCGGCCCCACCCGCCTCAGGTGTTCTCCACACCGCACGGGCTCGAGGTGCACGTGCGCAGGTCCCACAGCGGCACGAGACCCTTTGCGTGCGAGATATGCGGCAAGACCTTCGGGCACGCGGTGAGCCTGGAGCAGCACAAAGCCGTGCACTCGCAGGTAAGCGCGGGACGCACGGCCGCGCGCCGCCCTGCTCAGGTTTTCGCGTTCCGGCATCTTCTGCTTCTTTGTGCAGCACCGACCGCTCTCCGCCTGGCACCTTTCTCCTTGGACTTGCCCCGACTGCCCCCAGTCTCCTCTGCCACGTCCCCTTGCTCAGACGTAGGCGTGCAGGGAAAGGTGCGTGGTTGCCGGCTCAGGGCTCGAGGCAGCCCTGGAGTTTGGTGTCACATCATTGTGAGACTCCAGAATGTGATCCCCATCATTACTTTGGGTTTGAGAAGGGCTTGTATGCACTCTTGCAGCGGATATGTCAGATTTATTAGCGCTGTTTCTTGGCCTCTTTCTTTTCACCAAATGGCCGTCACTTAATCTGCATTGACCCCTCCTGACTGAAGAAGAGGAATCTCAGCTCATTTAGAGCATCCAGTATTTGTCCCTCTGTTCTTTCAGTTATTCACTTATAAATATTTGTTGCTCAACTTCCAGGTGCTAGGTACATGAGAATCCAGTAACACACCAGGTCCCTGACAGAATACCCTCACAGAGATTACAGTTTAGCTGAGAGATAGAGGCTACGTAGATAAGCAAATAAGTTCACAAGTAACTATGACAGAAGAATGCTTACTTACAGAGACCTATTTACTAAAAAGAGTATTCTCCCGTCTCCTTCAACATCCACACTGGCTGGGGGGAGGGGGGAGGAGCCTCTCAAGTGACTGAGGTCTAAGCCTTCTGTTGAGGAGGGTGGAGAAGTGTTTGTAAATTGGTGTCAAAAAAGCAGGGTGGGGATACGTTTTGGCCAAGGGGTGTGGAAGTTTGTGGCTGAAAAGTGTTTGGGCTGAAAAAGTGTTAAAGGGGTAGAGGATATGGGTGGGAAGGGTGGAGGTTGGAAATAAATGGGAGGAGAGAGGATAATAGGGCAGGCTATGGGGAAGGGGAGTCTGAAGGAAGGGAGAGCCCTAGCTTTGGGGATTTTAGTGTCAGGTTGGTGGTGAGGAGAATGGCAGCCTAGACCATTGCAATAGTAATCACCTCTTTCTCTCTGCAGGAACGGAGCTTTGACTGTAAGATCTGTGGCAAGAGCTTCAAGAGGTCATCTACACTGTCCACACACCTGCTCATCCACTCAGACACCCGGCCCTACCCCTGTCAGTACTGTGGCAAGAGGTTCCACCAGAAATCAGACATGAAGAAACACACCTTCATCCACACTGGTGAGCTGAAGGCCCTTGGCTTGTGGGAAACACCTGTTGAGGGGTGGAAAGGGGGGGTGGAGGTCATTGTTTTTCTCCCTGAGGCCAACATAATTCACCTTCTTTGTGATATTCTTGCCCCAGAATGAGTGGTGGAAATGGCCTTCCAGATGGAGTTAATCACTGCATGTGTGTTAAAAAAAACAAAACAAGAGGCACAGATTCTCTTAGGTTCATTTACATACGTGGTTCTCCCCAGAGAGGCTTTGACTGGGGGTTATATCTGAAGAACGACTCAGCAGGTCAGCTGCAAGTTTTCTATCCTTGCAAAGAATATTTTCCTCTAGTTTAGCAGCTGCTCCAACTGCTGCCTGCTCTAGGTGAAATGTGAAGCTCCAGGGTCCTCTCAGAGTGTTGCTCTAAATGTTTACCTAGAGATTGAGACTTTCTCTAGGGCTATCACCCAGCCTTTTGGGGGAGGGTCTTATGTGTGACCTCTTGGCTGCATTTTTAGGAGTCTGACAGCTTATTCTGACAGAGCAAGGGAAAAAAAGGTAACTATTACTAGGCTTTTTCTGCTAAGCGCTTTTAAAATGCATTATCTCATTTTATGCTCACAACAACTCAGGGAGGTAAAGACTACTCCTTATCCCCATTTTAGAGATGAGGAAAGTGAGGCACCCACCCAGGGTCATATTGCTAGCAAGTGGCAAAGCCAGGACTTGAATTCAGGTCTGTCTGCTCTCAAATGTCTATCCTGTTGACCAGTGTTTATTATATTCTATTTTCAAAGCCAAGGGGATTGGTGGATACAGAAAGCTTCTATTCACTTATTGCCCTTTTCAAAATATCAGCCAGTTTGTCATAACAATGATAAGCCTTTACCCATTATGATGCTTTATAATGTACAAAGTGCTTTCAAATCTGTCTCTTCATTTGATTCTTACTGCCGTCCCATATAGTAGAAGGAGCTGCTCTTACCATCCTGAAACTCAGAGAGATGGAATGATTTACCAAAGGTCAGACTGAGAGTAAATCATAGGGCTGTGGAATGCTCTGGCTTCCAATCCTGAACTCTTTCTCTAATATTTTGATTGTGTGTAGGTGGCAGGTTTAATGCCAGGAGCACTCTCTTAATAGTCAACAAGACATTTACACAAGATCGAGAATTTTATTTTATTTTAGAAGAGGAATACTGACTTAAAACAAATTGCAGTGTGTTCCAAACAATCACCGTTGATGTTTACAAATATGCTTGGGCAGAGTAGATGCCCCCGTCAGAAAACCTAGAAAAATATCCTACTTTAATCATGCTCTCTTGCCTGAAATTTCCATGCAACTCGCTCCTTTTGAGTAAAGGTATTCAAGACGCTCACCAAAATGCAACTAGGATCTTGACTGAATGAAACATTAAGCCCTTATCAAACATTTACATTATAGCTAGAATTCGTTTCTCAGATTTATTTGACCCTAAGGGATAGGATAAGTTTTGATGATTGGTTCCTTATCAAGGAAACCTGAAGCACAAAGATAGAAAGGGGTACAGCAAGAGGAACAGAGGGTTCCTCAAAAACAGACTTCATCTATTTTGCATTTTTTCCAAGGCCGAACCCCGACTATAATGCCATGCTGAGGCTATTTGGAAAATCATGCTACTTTCCCAAATGTTAAACAGCATATGAATTGGGGGGGAAAGAAACCCTTTTCTGTTACTTATTTAAAGGTACTTTATTTTATTTATTTATATTTTTGGCTGCGTTGGGTCTTCGTTGCTGTGGACGGGCTTTCTCTAGTTGCAACGAGCAGAGGCTGCTCTTCGTAGCGGTGTGTGGGCTTCTCATTGCGGTGGCTTCTCTTGTTGCGGAGCGCGGGCTCTAGGCGCCCGGGCTTCAGGAGTTGTGGCTCGCGGGCTCTGGAGCGCAGGCTCAGTAGTTGTGGCGCATGGGCTTAGTTGCTCCGCGGCATGTGGGATCTTCCCGGACCAGGGCTTGAACCCGTGTCCCCTGCATTGGCAGGTGGATTCTTAACCACTGTGCCACCAGGGAAGCCTATCTGCTATTTATTAATCTATGGTGAAGAGTTGCTGGTATATAAAGAATCCTGTGATTAACCTCGTAAAAAGAGAGTAAAATCAAGATAGAAAAGGATCAGCTGCCTTAAGAAATACTTTGTGACCCAGATGTGGATTTTTTTAAAATAAGACTTCTAGAAATGCCCATGCTTTCAAATACATCCTGTTGTCCTCCAAGAGCAAGAAAGAAGACAGGCTCACTGGTCCATACAAACCAACACCCACTTGGAAACTCAGATTTGAAAACTTCCTCTCAATTAGAGCAGAGTCACGTGGTTTGAAAGACAGCACCCCGGCCCCTTGCGCTGAACATCTGCTGTGGGAGCTCTCTACTTCTAAAGCCCAGGGAGTCCTCCCAGGGCAGATTCAGCTGCGTGTCTGGGGAGGGCACGTGGCCTTTGTTGTTTCCGTTTAGCAGGAAACGGTTTGAGGCCTCTGGCTGGGAACCCCCACCCGGAGAGTCTCCCTTTCACCTGGTGCACCCCTGGCTTCCCGGGACTTGCACTGCCACACACGGCACCCTCCAAGCTGCTCAGAGGCCCTAGACTGTGGTGCAGCCAGCCGCTGCCAAGAGCTTGCGGGTCACAGTGAGTCCCCTCTAGCTCTATCATAGACTCATGCTTCCTCCCCTCCCCCTTCCATCTCTGTAGGTGAGAAGCCCCACAAGTGCCAGGTGTGTGGCAAGGCATTCAGCCAGAGCTCCAACCTCATCACCCACAGCCGCAAGCACACAGGCTTCAAGCCCTTCGGCTGCGACCTGTGTGGAAAGGGCTTCCAGAGGAAGGTGGACCTCAGGCGGCACCGGGAGACACAGCATGGGCTCAAGTGAGCGCCTCGGCCGGCTGCAGGCGCAGTTACGCAGGCAACACTACGGAGGGCAGCCTCCCCACTTGCCACCAGCCACTTCCGCAGATCCCACCAGGGTGATCCCCCTTCCCTTTTCTCCCTGGAGCCGCCAGAGGGGATAAGTTACCTTTTGAAATTTCAGCCTGGAGTGGGAACCGAATGACTGCCTGGGTATGGGACTCACCCAATAGGCTCCTCTACATCTGAAGACTCCAAGTGGAGAAGCAATCAGATAAAATACCGGGCCTCACAGTCCTTCCTATTCCCAGCCCTGTTCCACAGATAGGAAGGTCCTTCAGGTTTCCTCCCTCCTCCTCCTGACCTACCCCAGATACTTGTGTGGAATAGGAGGAATCATCATTTACAAGGTAAACATATCAATGTTTTTATCTGGAATGAAGAATGAGTGTTATTTTATTGTTTTCCTTCTGGGGCGTTTTTTGACCCCTTTTTTGTTGGGTGCTGCCTATAAAGGTTGGAGGAATCGTTTCTTCCACTTGGAGACTGGTTCAGAAACTGATTTGGGAAAGGAATTTCATACTTTTGAAATTACAAGATACACTGTGGATCCTGCCCCAAGAAGGAGCAGAAGAAAAGTCGACTTGGTGAGAAGAGATTAGATGTCCTCCCTCCAGGAGGCCTGTGAAGGCTTCTTCAGAAGAGGTGGAAGCACAGAGCAATGCCTTTGGACAAGATTGTCATCCATTTATTCAGCAAATGTCTATTGACCACCAGTTACCATGGTTTCAGGCCCTATGCTAGGTACTGGGGAGCCGGAAAGTAAAGTCTCTGTCTGCCTCTGCTCCGCAGCTCCAAGTAGCTGGGTCTATGCTCCCTCCCCCCACAAAGGAATTCTGAGAAGGTAAAACAGAATCTTGAAACTTCCCTTCTGACTGTTTGGATTTTATCAAACGTAAATGAAAAATAGCTGAACAGATACTTCAAAGATTTTTGTGTATATTCCGTTTTTTTATTGTTAAGCTGATATTTTTAAGATGTCTAAGCTAGCAGGCACGTGAAGGCTCTGTCTTCAACTCTTTGAACCCTCCATGCGTACCACAGAGGAAAAAAAAAGTGGTGTTTTTACTATGATGAAGTTTGTAAATGTTTTAGATCTTCTGGAGTGCATTATGTTTGTTAATACATATTTATTAGAGTGGTGTTTTAAGTTAATAAAGTATTAAGACTCTTACATATTGCTTTTCATTTAGGTAGGGAATTTGGGAAAGAACCTTGTTTTGGTCTCTGGGGGCAGTTGGCACTGAAGGAAACTGGAGCAGAGTATAAAAGTATAGCAGACAAGCCAACATCCAGAAGAGAGTAAAATTCAATTGCTCTGGTTTTCATGAGCTTCTTTCTTTTCTTCTGTGCCTGAGCTCCTTCTTTCTTAGCAGAAGAACTAGGGATACAAAAGTAAGTTCCTACCTTGCCGAGTCTCTGATGTCCTACATGTATATGGGCTTTTTATTCTGAGAGGTTCAGGTTTTTTGTTTTTGTTTTTAAACAGGCCAGAAGGCTCCCAGATGAATAAAGGCGTTACGAGCCTTAGGTCTAGAGACTGAGTCTTAGTCACGACTCTGTCACCAACATACCACGTGACTTGGGCAAATCCTTTGACCTTCCCGATACTGGTTTCCTTCACCATAAAATGAAGATATGGTTCTATCATCACAATCCAAACCTGACTACTTTGATTCTCTGGAGACAGAGGGGAAAGAAAATATCTGAGACTGATTAGCTGCCTCACCTAAGGCAAGTTATAAATCTGAAGACTGATGAGGGGCAGTAAACTTGGCATCTGGGTTATTTCTGGCTCTATCCCACCTTTGGGAATAAATCAGTCCTTTAAAAGAATGAAACCAGAATAAGATCCTGGCCTAAATCCCAACTACCTGTACTCTTTCTAATACCCAGCCAAGGTATTGCACTGCCCATGGTGACCATCAGCAGCTTGTCCATTTCTGTTCAAATCAATTTCACCCATATTGATTGAGCGCCGAGTATGTGCCTGGCACTGTTCTAGGTGCTAGGGATACAGCAGTGAACACAGTGTCCTGTGGAGCTTTATATATTTGGTCACTGCTGAATCTTCAGCTCCCAGAACAATGCCTGGCACACAGTAGGAGATCAATAAATATTTGCTGAGGTGGTAAGTGAATAAGCAGAGAAAATAAACTCCTGCTTCATCCTGGCTGGCTCTGCTCTCTGCAGCACAGAGGGAAGAGAGATTGCTTGAGGGCCAAGGAAGCAAATAGAACACATAGGACTCTCCCTGGCTTTGAGCATGCTTTTCTCCGGTCTCTCCAAATCTCGGTGTTTGGCTATCCTCACTTGGTTTTCTACACCATGTCTTTACATGTTAATTTACTCTCATTCAAAATTGAAATTTGTTCACTCTATAAGGCAGTTTAAGATAATTTTCCAGAACTGTTGGGTGAACAGTTGCAGCATCCAGGAAGCTCTTTCTAGTGTCCTGGGAAACAAAGTTCCCAGTGAATAAAGATCACAAAACGACCTTCTCACAGGATTCACTGTGCACATTGGTTGATTATTTCCAACTTGGTTTGAAAAGTAAAGAAGTTACATTGGGGGGTAAGTAGAACTGATTGAAATCTAGTTGGCTGCCCTGTACTGCTCTACCCTTGTGACTTTTAGAACTTTGGTCCATTTTCATAATTCCTATTTATGCTATAAATGTGGAATTTTAATTTTGATGTTAATAGTGTGCTTTTTTTGGAAAAAAAATATCCTGATATCCTCAGTTCAGAATCAAAACAAATTACTGCGCCTGTTACCGTGTGAAATTTGAAGATTGCAAATATCTCTCTTAATGTTATTACTTGACTCCATTAAAAATACATGTGAATATTCCATGTCACATTATTCATGAGGCAGGCCCTATGCCTTTTGTCCACTGGAGTAACAGTAGAAAGGGTAACAAGAGACACCAGAGCACACCTTTGTTTCTTTCACTAAATTTTTAATAACACCTCCAGCTAGCCAGTTGGTGAAGCTCAGCTCTTGCATAAAAGTGGAAAAGCACAGCTATCTCAGAGAAGACCAACTCTTTCAGTAGCTAATTTGAGTTTGCGTTCATCTACACCACAGATGATTAAATTACCTATCAAGTGTGCCGAGCTATCAGGATTCAGGCCACGTAAAAGGTGAAATTCATCTGATTGATTTGAGACACGAATGGAACAATTGAGCTTTAAAAGCCCCGCCTTAATTAAAGGCATAGCAAAGTATCACTGGGTGAGTTCTTGAGTGCCATTGCCCTTGAAAATTGGGTGTCGATAGTGATTTTTTTTGTTCTATTGAAGTGTCGATAGTGATTTGACCTGTGTCATTTTGTTGTGTGCCTGCTTGTTTAACCTGATCATTTAACAGAAAGAAATGAATTGAGAGGAAGGCCGAAAAGGACTTGACTACTTTTTACTGTGCATTTCTAGAGCACTATTTAAATCTCTGCTGCTATATGATTTCTAAAGTAACAACTTTTCAGGAAGTACATAATACACTTGTTCCTTAACGTTTATTCAACATTTGATTCATTGAGTCAATTTTTTTTTTAAAAAGGTATTTCATCCCAAACCCTTCTAGCTTCCAAGCTTATGTTAATTTTTTAGTGCTCATTTCGAGTCTACCCACGTGTGTGTATGTTTATGTATTTTTTACCCTGCTATCAATTTATGTCTAGATAGCTCTTATTTATTGATCGATAGTGTGGACACATGTTTGCTTAAAATGGAAATATTTATGTTTCACAATGAGAATTTTGACCATTTTATGGTTAAATTTTATTGAAATCTTAGTAGTTATTAGGGATTTTATCATCCATTAAGATGAAGTCTATTCTGAAGTTTTATTTTAAAGTTATTCACTTTTTAACTGAAACATATCAAGCATATGGGAAATTAAAAAGACTAATACAATAAACATCAGTTTACCCATTGTTCTGCCATATTTACTTCAGACTTTATTTTTAAAATAAAATATTACAGACATGGTTGACTAACTTCTGGAATATGTTTATCCCTTTCCTGTCTCATCAGAGGCATCCGCTATACCAAAACTGGCACACTATCATCACCGTGAATATTTTTATACCTTTACTTATACATATTCTCATAAACAACATGTAATACTGTTTAGCATATTTTAACTTAATATAAATGGTGTCATAGTGTATATATCCTTCTGCACCTTGCTTTTTTTCCCTCAATACTTTGTTTTTTGAGATTTATCCACGTTGGTACATGCAGTTTTGTTCAGTTATTTTAACTGCTGCATATAGAATTCATTGTATGAATACTTGGTGACTAATTATGTATTCTCCTGTTGGGAGAGTTTTGGATATTTCCAGTTTTTGTTGTCACAAACAATTCTGATGCAAGCAACCTTTTACATATCTCTTTGTGAAAGAGATTCTTCAGGGTATGTTCTTGGGAATGGGAATGCTGGATATTACCAAATTGCTCTCCAAAGTTGTACCAATTTACATTCCCATCAATAGTATGAGAGAATTCCTGTTGCTCCACATCTTACCAACACTTGGTATTGTCAGACTTTAAAAATGTTTGCCAATCAGGTGGATGTAAAATGTTAATGTAATTTGCATTTCCTGATTCCTAGTGAGGTTGAGAATCTTTTCAGAAGTTTATTGGCCTGACAGGTTTCCTTTTCTGTGAAATGCCTATTCATGTACTTTGCCCATTTTTTTGATTGGGTTTCTTGCTTTTTATCAATGAATTTTTCTATTGGGTTTCTTGCTTTTTATCAATGAATTTTTCTGTGTTCTCACTACTCACTGTTTTGTTAGTTAAATATGTTGCACACATCTCCCAGTCTGTAGCTTGCCTTTTCATTTTGGTTGAAGAGGATTTGTTTGTTTTTGTGTTAATGTATTAAAATATATTTGTCTTTTCCCTAATGGTTTATGCTTTTTATGTCTGAATTAAGAAACCCTTCCCTAATTGGTGATCATAAGCTTATCCCCTATACTTTCTTCTAAAAGCATTAAAATGCTTACTTATAACATTAGCTTTTTTTTTTTTTTTTTAATTGGCTGAGTTGGGTCTTTGTTGCTGCGCGCGGGCTTTCGCTAGTTGCCGCGAGTGGGGGCTACTCTTCTTTGAGTGCGCAGGCTTCTCAGTGCGGTGGCTTCTCTTGTTGCGGAACACGGGCTCTAGGCGTGCGGGCTTCAGCAGTTGTGGCTCGCGGGCTGTAGAGTGCAGGCTCAGTAGTTGTGGTACATGGGCTTAGTTGCTCCGCGACATGTGGGATCTTCCTGGACCAGGGCTCGAAGCCGTGTCCCCTGCATTGGCAGGCGGATTCTTAACCGCTGCCCCCGCTTTTTTTTTTTTTAATTTATTTATTTTATTTTATTTATTTTATTTTTGGCTGCATTGTGTCTCCCTTGCTCTGCACAGGATTTTCTCTGGTTGCGGTGAGTGGGGGGTTACTGTTTGTGGTGGGAAGCCCAACATTAGCTTTTTAATCCATTTATATGTGTATGATATGAAATAGGATCTAATTAAACATTTTTTTCCTACATGGATAACCAATTACTCCAACATTATTTATAGCAAATTACATCCTTTTCCCTCTGATTATTATTATTATTTTTTTTTTCTGTACGAGGGCCTCTCACTGTTGTGGCCTCTCCCGTTGCAGAGCACAGGCTCCGGACGCACAGACTCAGCGGCCATGGCTCACGGGCCCAGCCGCTCCGCGGCATGTGGGATCCTCCTGGACCAGGGGAAGAACCCGTGTCCCCTGCAGCGGCAGGCGGACTCTCAACCACTGCGCCACCAGGGAAGCCCCTCCCTCTGATTTTAATGCCATTTTGCCATCATATGTCAAGTTTCTATTTCTGTATAGTTCTGCTTCTGGGCTTCCTGATCTGTTCCATTGGTCATTTTGTCGATCTCTAAGCCAAAGCTGTAGTGTCTCAATTAAACTTGTAATAAACCCTTAGTAGCTGGTAGGGAAGGCTTTCCTTTGACCTATTTCGTCCTCTTCAGGGATATCTTGGCTACCCTTGGTCCTTTGCTCTTGCTTGTGAAAAACTCTGTTGGAATTTTTATTTGTACTGCACTTATTATTTAATTGGGATGAACTGAAATCATTTTGATATTGATTCTTCCCATCCATCAATATGGTATATTGCTCATTTATTAAGGTCTTCTGTTATGTCTTTCAATAACACTTTATAATTTGGGGCATAATTTTCTGTCTTTTTTTTTGTTCACTGCTCTCATAGTTCTTTTTTTAAAATCGCATTTTCTGGACTTCCCTGGTGGCGCAGTGGTTGAGAGTCTGCCTGCCGATGCAGGAGACACAGGTTCGTACCCCGGTCCGGGAAGATCCCACATGCCGCGGAGCAGCTAGGCCCGTGAGCCATGGCCGCTGAGCCTGCGCGTCCGGAGCCTGTGCTCCGCAACGGGAGAGGCCACAACAGTGAGAGGCCCGCGTACCGCCACAAAAAAAAAAAAAAAAAAAAAATTGCATTTTCTAACTGCCTGCTGCTGGTGTATGGGAGCAAAATTATTATTTTTGTATGTTGATCTTGTATTTTGCACCTTTGCTGAAACTTCAGTTTGTTGCAGATTATTTTAGATTTTCAGTGTAAGGTAATCATAAAATATGCAAATGAATAGTGGTCTTTCTAATGTACTCTTCTTACTGCGGTAGCTAACACTGTATTAAATAGGGGCAGAATAGTAGGCATCCTTGTCTTATTCCTAATTTCCAGGGAAATGCTTTTCATTTTTCACATTTTAGTATGATTTGGGGGGTAGGTTTTGGTAGATAACTTGAAATATCAGGTTAAGAATTTCTATTACTATTTGATAAGAATTTCTGTTTGTGTTCATGAGTATTTAATTTTATTGTATGATTTTTAGGCATCTGTTGAGAAATGTGTGTTATTTAGTTTCTAAATCTTATGGCTCTTGTTCTTTAACTTGTCAATGTGGCAAATGACTTTCTGGGTTTTCTAATGGTAAATTGTCCTTGCATTGCCGGGGGGAACAAACCCCAACTTGGTCATTTTAAAAAACTACATTGCTGATTTGGTTTGCTGAACTTTACGGAGGATTTTTGCGTTTATGCTTATTAGTGAAATTGGCTTATAATCTTTCTTTTTTATACTGTCCATATGTAGTTTTGATATCAAGGGTTAACTTCTCTCAGAATGAATAGGGTAGCATTTCCTCTTTTTCTGTTTTCTGGAACAATTTGTGAAAGATTGAGATTAGGTGTTCTTTGAGTATTTGATAGAACTCGTCTGGGCCTTTTTTTTTTTTTTTTGGAAAGGGAAGGGGAGGGTATACTTTAAGCTTTAGTGACTGTAAGTCTATTTAGTTTTTCACTTTCTTCCTAAATCGAATGTAATAGATTATATATTTCAGGAGGTGTTTTGTTTCTTCTAAGTTTTCAAATTAATTGTCACAGTATTTAAAAATCATTATGAAATACTATGAAAAATCATAGTATTCTCTGATTTTAAAAAAAATCCCTACTGTACCTATAATTACATTCAGTATTTCATTGTAATATTGTTACTTGTGCCTTTATTTTTTTCTTGATCAATTTTGCCAAAGGTCTCTATTTTATTAGTTTTTGCAGCATGTTTTCATTTATTTCTACATCTTAGCTAAAAAGATTTCTTACTTGACAGATGTATTATTTAGAAGTGCATTTAAAATTTCTAATCATCTTTTTTCAGTAATTTTTTATGAATTATAATTTAATTACATTTTGATCAGAGAACATGACCTGCATGATATTAATTCTCTTGATATTATTTGTTGAGATTTATTTTGTAGCCTTATCCATGGTCAATTTTTATAGATAATGTATACTTGAAAAAAATGTATGATTGCTGATGACTATAGTTATGCCAACTTTCCTTTTGTTGGTCTTTATGTTTATATGATTTACCTTTTAAAAGTCTTTCAGACATGAGTAAAATATAATTTCCAATCAAAATCTTAATTTCTGATACTGTTTGTGTGTGTGTGTGTGTGTGTATTAAAGCATCTGATATTTTGATCACACACACACACTTGAGAGAAAAAAGTACTTAATTACTCTGTCCAAAAGACTATATATTGCTTTACTCTGCCAGTTCATTTTCTGGTATTTGAGGAAGGATCCTAATTTGCAAGGTTTTTAAAGCCTCAATTTTTTGTAACTGTAGAGAAGAAACAGCAGGAAGTTAGACTTGCTTCTTGATGCTAGTTCTACAAACTTCATTGAGAATTTTTTTATTTTTGGTAAATTAGGAAGCATAGTTTCAATTCTGTCTTTTAGCATAAATTAGACAATTTCCTAGGTTGCCCTTTCTGAGAAGTAGAACTGATTGACGTGCCTCTGTAAGATTTTGCTGCAATGGCAATTCCTTAGTTGTTCTTAGGGTAAGAAAGGCTGACTGGATATCTCCTATCAGCTGACTTTCAGAAGAGTCAGGAACCACCCTTTCATTACCTTTCGGTAGACTTGTCTATATTTTATCTCTTGGACATACCTTCCCAGAGATTTCACACAAACTTGACTTCCTCTTTCCTTGTACCGAAACTACCATTCACAGGACTCTAATAAACAAGGATGACAAGTTCTTAACCCAGCTGAGGGAGTCCTACCACAGTATCATATTTTTGCACGCCAACTTTCTGATTTATCTTTGTGTGGTCACTGGCTATATCACATGTTTAGGCACTAAAGAACATATAAAATTAAAAAATGTAAATGTAGAATCAGATGAACTTCAAAACTTTTTCAATCCAATGGTTCTCTGATTTTAAGGTTTTTTTTTTTCTAAGAGTTTATCTAAAATAACAACTATAGAGATATGTTTCAGGTATGTCCAACTAAGTCCTTTCACTCAGAAGAGAGTTAATATCATGAAGCTATGGAAAAGAGATCCAGATCACTTCATTTCACCAGTTGCCCGGGGATGGAAGCTTTGTGGCTAGCTATTTCATCTGATAATCTCTCTCCATCTGGTAATCTGTCTCTCCATCTGTAGTTCAGAGAAGACAGGAATAGACAATTCTAGTCAGTAGATGGTTATAAGTTTGTGTCAATGGACTGTGGTTCTGTGTTTGTACCATGTATAGATTATTACATTAAAAATCAGATTAGGGCTTCCCTGGTGGCGCAGTGGTTGAGAGTCCGCCTGCCGATGCAGGGGACATGGGTTCATGCCCTGGTCTGAGAAGATCCCACATGCCGTGGAGCGGCTGGGCCCGTGAGCCATGGCCGCGGAGCCTGCGCGTCCAGAGCCTGTGCTCCGCAACGGGAGAGGCCACAGCAGTGAGAGGCCCGCGTACCACAAAAAAAAAAAAAAAATCAGATTATAGCAAAGTCATACAATATTAAAACTTTACTTAATTTTATTTGATGATTCACAGTTCAAGCTTCAGGTGATTATTAGGTGTGTAGCAGTACTGATCAAGGTAGAGTTCTCTGGCTGACAGACTGCTGGGCACATGTGCTCTTATTAGGCACATGAAATAGTGGACAGTAGATTAGGAGACACATTGTAGTTCAAGCACTAGTGCCAGAGGGTTAGCTGATCCCAGGGCGCTCACAACCTTATACTTTGTGCATTGCTAGGATCCCCTTGTGTCTTCCTGGAGATTTATTTTTCACTTTCACTCTTGGACCAAGACTGGGAGGTTCTAGGTATGGCAAGTGGGTATGAAGTTTCCTAGGGAATCTTCTCTGTATTTGCTTGGAGAGATATAATAGTTTAGTGAAAAACAGCATTGAATTGGGAGTCAGAAGGTCTGACGTATAGTCTCTGTATCAGTCAGGGTTCTCCAGAGAAACAGAACCTATATATGTGTATATATATATATATATATATATATATATATATATATATATATATATATATACACACACACACACAGAGAGAATTGACTTACATGATTGGGGGACTGAAAAGTCCTAAGATCAGCAGTCAGCAAGCTGGAGATCCAGGAAAACCTGTGGTGTAGTTCCCAGTCTGATTGCAAAAGCCTGAGAACCAGGAGAGTTGATGGTATAAGTTCCAGTCCAAGAGGAGGAGAAGACCAGTGTCCTAGCACATGCCGTCATGCTGGCAAAGTTCCCTCTGAGCCTTTTGGCTCAATTCAGTTGATTTGGTCTTCAATTGATTGGGTAAGACCTACATACAGTAGGAAGGAAAATCTGCTGTACTCAGTCTACCAATTCAAATGTTAATCTCATCCAAAAACACCCTCATGGACAACCCAGAGTAATGTTTGATCAAATGTCTGGGTGCCCCATGGCCCAGTTAAGTTGACACTTAAAATTAACCATCACAGTCTCCAAACTGTCAGTGTATTTGTCATAGTAAAGAGCACTAGTTGTGTACCAAATCCAAAATCTCAGTGGCTTATACAATAAAGCTTCTTACACACGTCACGTTTGGTTTGGGTGTGTTCAGGTTGCTGCCTTCACAGGTGATTGAGAGATCTCAGCTCTTTCTATCTATCTAGCCAGTCTTTGCCAGAGCCCTAACCAGCTTTTAAACTTGAGCTTATCCCCTCTCTGAGCCTATTTCCTTCCTTGTAAAGTGAGGAGGATGGACTAAACATTCTCTAAGGGACTTTCCAGCTCTGACCATCTAAGTTCTATAATTCTATCAAAACCCTGGCTGGGCCCTGTAAACACTCAGCTTGGAGATGGTCTCTCCCAGTCCAAGAGGGAAGAACAGTGCTCAGTGTGCCCCCAAGGATTTTCTGGTCTATACCTGCAGCCTCTGGGAAGTTTATTCACTTCCTAAAGTTCCCGAGATTCAAGATAACCCCCTCTCTCAGGGTATAGCCTTACCCTAGGTCATGGTGCCAGCCCCCTCTTACCCAGTATTTGTGCAAATACTAATGTGACCATGAAACTTCCTCCTTATCGCCTCTTACAATTCTCATGCTGTGAAAAGTGATGACCACTTGGGCTCCTTCCCTAAGATTCTAGAGTACCAACAGAGAGGGGTGAAGGCTATATACACCTCAGCCCCAGATAGCCTAAAAGAGGGTTTCACAAAAGACTGGGCTGTGTCAGAATGATTGTGTTCACAAGTTTGTTTTTTTTTTCTGCACTTTCTGATGATTTTTAATTTATTTGTTTATTATCTGACTCCCCATTGGATTTTAGACTCCACAAAGTCTGAAATCCTGTCTACTTTATTTACTACTGCATCTCCAGGGCCTGTAATGGTGCCTGGCATAAAGTAAACATTTTTGAATGAATAAGTATTACTGAAAATTTTTTAATTTAGTCTAAATTCGGTGTAATAGGATTTCTTGGGGAAATTATGTTAGTAATACATCCATATATTTGCCTACTTAGTAATGTTTTAATCTTACCTAAGTTTACTGTTAACACTAGTAATTTTAGAATAGTGAGCAAGAGACCAATAACAGACTATCCCTCATGGTTTAACCTAAACTTGGGGGTTCAGAAACGTTAAAACAGGGTGTAAGTGCTGTTTCTCCAGGCCGGGAAGCATATGCTGTCAGCCTTCAGTTGAGCTGCACTTTCTCCACAAAGGCTATGTGCCAAATTGTCCTTACTTTGGACAATGGTCAGTTTCAGAGTATGAGCATGCATTTCTAACCTAGAGAGTATAGCTGTCTCTTTTTAGTCCCATGAAGTATAGAAATTAGCTCTACTTCTTATTTGTGTATCAAATAAAATCTAGTTGTCCTGCAGCTCTTCTTGTCCCTGAAAAAAGGTGTGACTGAGCTCTCCTTAGCTTATGCTTTCAGTTTCACTGTGATCATTGTCTCTTTATTCACCACCCCACCTTACAAATTAAACACAATTTGTAAGATGAGTCTGCAAACAAAAGGAGCAAAAATATCATATCATATAAGTCAAGAGTCTAGTGTGGAGTAGGAACTCAATAAATGGCCCTACTGTTGTTAATATTTGTATCATTATTGATACCTTCTTATATTAGTAACTGCCACTTATTAAGACTTTACTCTGTGCTAAGAACTGTGCTAAGTGTGCTGCATGCATTTTCTCATTTAATCCTAACAATATTCCTATGAAATATTTTATTAGTCAAGGCTCTCCAGAGAAACAGAACTAGGCAGTCTTTCTGGCTCTCAAGGCTGATCTCAGGTTATTTGTACCCTTCTTTGGGGACAGGTCATGTCACTGGTTGATTTTATTTCTCAGTTAGAACATGACAAGTTTTTAAATATATATATTTATTTATTTATTGGTTGCATCAGGTCTTAGTTGCGGCATGTGGGATCTTTTGTTGCGATGCACAGTCTCTTCACTGAGGCGTGCGGGCTCGCTAGTTGTGGCGCGCGGGCTCCAGAGCGCGTAGGCTCTGTAGTTGCGGCCCACGGGCTTAGTTGCCCTGAGGCATGTGAGATTCTAGTTCCGCAACCAGGGATCAAACCAGCGTGCCCTGCATTGCAAGATGGATTCTTAACCACTGGACCACCAGGGAAGTCCCATTTAAAAAATTATAAAAGTTTTTTAAAATTTTTATTTATTTGGCTGCACAGGGTCTTAGTTGTGGCACTCGGGATCTTTGCTGCGGCATGCGGGCTTCTTGGTTGTGGCACGTGGACTTAGCTGTGGCATGCATGTGGGATCTAGTTCCCCGACTAGGGGTCGAACACAGGCCCCCTGCATTGGGAGCATGGAGTCTTAGCCACAGGACCACCAGGGAAGTCCTGAATATGACAAGTTTTTATTCTAGAAACCCTAATAATTTATTATTAAATCACATGCATTCAATTAAGAGAAGTATATTTCTTCTTTCAAACAATTCACAAGGGTATTTAAGAAATCAGCCACTCATTGTGGAGGGCTGCAATTTATAGACCGACTCTCGCAAGCCAGAAACCATTCCATTGCCTGATGTCCTTTGACACTATCACCCAAGTTGTTTCCATCTGCCTGATGGAGATCAGACTTCTCTGTGACCTTGAATAAGTACAATTGTATAAGACACCTGATCCAGAAATTTACTGATGTCCAGAGGGAAAGCTATACTCTCTTTTTTCACTAACTTACTGATTCTAAAATTAGAAAGACAAATATATTCTCCAGCAGCATTTGGGAAGTGGGATTACACATACCATCTTTGATTTTGGACAGAATCTCCTCACAGATATTGAATATTCTTTTTTTATTGCTATGGAACACACCAAATTTCCAATTCATTAAAAAAAATTTATTATATAATATTTGCTATATACAGAAGAATATATGTAATGAAAGTGTAAGCTGTGAGTATAATAGTAAAACTGAACAACTGCGATTCCGGCCCAAGCTTAAAAGTGAGAACTTTATCAATACCCATTGACTCTACCTGTATACTCCTGCCCTGGCCCATTTCTCTCAACATCACTCTTTATTACTTCTTCTATTCGTATACTTTTCTTGGTAAGACTAGAAAGACTTGAAACATTTTGTGACTTGGAAAAAAAATCAGTTCTAGTTCTCTCCACAAACTTAGAAATAATAAGCATGATTTCCATGGCAGGCACACCCCCTCCCCAAACCCTTGCTTCCCGTACACTTAAATATAGGCTACAATTATTACTTCTCTATTTAGAGATTATTGTGGTTTCAGTTTTCATTGTATCCTTGTGGGTTTTTTCTGTGTTGGTTGCCATTATAAATGTCTCTTTTATTCCCCCATGTGGTCACTTTCTTAAAAACCTTGTTTAGCACATCTTCAATGGAGTGTGGTTTGACTGCATATCTGCCAGCCTCAAGGATATTCAGATACTTTTATTCCATTCCAAGTATAGAAAACATGCAATGATAATTTAGGCTCTGTGAACTGTGAGGGAGGGGAAGAGAACATGCATCTCTTAAATGCCTATAATGTGTCAAGTTTTTTGCCAGTCTTTTCCCAATTCAAAATTCTTATTAGGTAATTGTCATTATGTGTATATGACGATGAGAAAACTGAAACTCAGAGAAGCAATTGCCCAGGGTCACACAGGTACTAAGTGGTAGAGCCAATATTTGAATCCAAGTCTTCTGTGGGTATGATGGGTGAAGGAGACAGTCCAGCCTAATGAAAATCAGGCAATCTCATTCCTAGATATCTGCCCCCCTCCTTTCTTGTGGAAATGGTAACGCCAGTCCTATTCATTCACTTCACAGGGACTTTGTGGGGCTTAGTACAGTAATCCTTAGAATTTCAGAGGATAGATACTATAGCCATCAAAGACATTGTTTATATTAGTTTCTGGGGGTCAGGCAGTGAGTGGACATTTAGTTCTGGACCATCATTTACGGAGACCAGGAAAGCTGAACACCTCTAATGCAGACATGATCCCCAAATTCAGGTCACCCCTGTGCTCACCCATTTCCATATACCAAATCTGCTCACACAGATTGATTTGTGTATCTGCCCCTCTCCTACTCCTCCAAGTCATCTCACCAAAATGATACAAAGACAGGACCCTGGGGAAGAAGGCCCAGAAGCAAGACTCCTAGCACACAAGCCCAACAATAAGCTCACAAATAATTTCATAATATTTTTAAATAGTATACATTTTATATCAATAAATATAAAAATAGTTTAGCTTATCATACTAAGGTATAGCCAGCAAGGAAACAACTTTTTTTTTTTTTTTTTTTTTTTTTTTTTGCGGTACGCGGGCCTCTCACTGTTGTGGCCTCTCCCGTTGCGAAGCACAGGCTCCGGGTGTGCAGGCTCAGCGGCTATGGCTCATGGGCCCAGCCAGGCTCAGCGGCCATGGCTCACGGGCGCATCGGCAGGCGGACGCTCAACCACTGCGCCACCAGGGAAGCCCAGGAAACAACTTTTAAACACAGAATGATGGTCACAGCTTTGGGAGCATTTCACGAATGAAAAAGCTTGTGTATAATCAGTGGCGCCCACTAATGCCATTCCTGATTCTGTTCCTTTGGTCAAAGGATCTGAATATCTAAAAATGATGATTCTCCTCCAGCTTCTCTCTGCCTCTGGTATTGGGTTGTTTTTCATCAACAACCTGCTGATTGGTCTTAGCAACGAGGAACAGTGTGTGCGTGTTAGCATTCTGAAGGTGGTTTGCAGATTTACTCCCACTGAGTTGATAAACTTCCTCCTTCTTAACGGTTTTCTAGCCTCCAATCCTAATCATTGCCTTCTTTCCAAATTCTCCACGTATGTTGCTCAGGAAGCACAAGTAGTTGCAAACCACAGAGGTTGGTTCTCACCAACTGCTGAATTCAACCTGTAGAAAACTGGACAAAGCACAGCCAACACTTTCAGGAGCCTAGAGCAACTCCAAAGTGAAGAAAGTGAACTCAAGTTGTATTGTGTAAATTGCACCCCCCGAACAGTCTCAGGAAGTATCACAGCTTCCTGATTGCAAACACAGATAAAGCTGAAGGCCACAGCTGCTAAGGACAAAAGCCACCAACCCAAAAAATGAAGAAAAATGACATCTAAAGGCTGCGGTTGTGAGAAAGTCCCACTAGATATATCATGGTCTAAAAGAGAATTCAGATAATGGGTTTTGTGTCTCATGCAAATAAAGATCACCTGACGCTTTGGAATTGTAGAGAAATGGGGAGATCTGAGAGTTCTGACTAGTAACGTTATGAAGTCAGTTTCTGCATGACCATTTCACTGAAGAGCATTTTGAATCTGATGAAGAAGAATGTCAGGGCTATGGGTTGAGATGATGGGAGCCTATGAGTTGGGACACTAAAATGGAAAATCTAACCCCTTAAAATCTCTTCTCTGCGCAACTTGCTTTCAGTGCCTGCTGTTAAATATAAAAGTCACTGTGTGCTCTCAGTATTAAGAAAAAAGTCTCTGGGAACTCCCTGGCTGTCCAGTGGTTAGGACTCTGTGCTTCCACTGCAGGGGGCATGGGTTCTATCCCTGGTGGGGGAACTATGATCCCACACACACACAAAAAGACTCAGCAGCTTGAAAAGGAGATCAGGATTGATTGCAAAGGGCAGAGTTCAGATTCCTTTGCTGACTGGTTGTGTGACTTTGGACAATTTAATCCTAGTTGCTTCATCTGTTAAATGCAAAGAATAGTATCTACTTGTAGCGTTACTGTGAGAATTGGGGATTATACATGTAAAAATACCTGAACCAGAGCAGGCATTCAATACATAATGGTAGTTATACTGCTATTGTTAACCGATGGCTCTGAAATTTTTCATGTAGCACCCAATTTGAAACACAACAGGGCTGGAAACTTCCATTTCTGGTAGTATTATGGGAACAACCCTCCAGATGGAGGCAACTAAAATTCTGGGTAAAATATTTTAAAATAATTGTAGATACATCCAAAGTAAGGAATCTGTTGATTTCAAAACCAGTAGTGAAAGTAGGAAATCTGGTCAGGAAACAAGTGCCAAGCTGGCTATCACCCTGAGGCTTTTTTCAAACTCCAGAGGGTCGTTCCTCCTTGATGCCTGCATGAAGCAGAGCATGGAATTGGGAGTTAAAGCCTGGGCTGATCAAGGTGGAGAGTCTAATAGAAAACCTACCCTATTACACCCTCAGTGCAAGGGTGAATAAGAAATCACACTGCACAGGTAGGGGCTTCCCTGGTGGCGCAGTGATTAAAGTCCGCCTGCTGATGAAGGGGACACGGGTTCGTGCCCCGGTCTGGGAAGATCCCACATGCCGGGGAGCGGCTGGGCCCATGGGCCATGGCCGCTGAGCCTGCGCATCCGGAGCCTGTGCTCCGCAACGCGAGAGGCCACAATAGCAGGAAAAAGAAATCACACTGCACAGGCGATAATGAAGAAACGCCTATTTTCACCTTGGTGTTGGTGGAAGGGGCAGAAATCTTCCTCAAGAATTCATAAATCATGTTGGTCCTCACATGTATTTTCTGTCAGGATTCACTTTCATTTAAATGCTGAATTTTAGGTTAAAATTTTAATCTAACTATAGTCCCAGATTGGTAGCACTCCAGGCAACTGATAGAAACTGATGGAAATTTCTCTGGAGGAACCTAACTTTAATTCAGATCTCAAAGAATTCCTGCCTGTTGAGTTCTAAGGAAAATTTTTAATTTTATTTTTTTATTAAATTATAATTAACATACAATATTATATGAGTTTCAGGCATATAACATAGTGATTCGATATTTTTATACATTATGAAATGTTCACCACATTAAGTCTAGTTACCATCTGTCAGGATACAAAGTTGTTATAATATTATTGACTATATTCCCTATGCTGTGTGTTACATCCCTGTGACTTATTTATTTTATAGCTAGCATTTTTTTCATGATTATTTAAGTTATTTATTTATTTATTTTGGCTGCATTGGGTCTTAGTTGCAGGCACACGGGATCTTCGTTGAGGCATGAGGGATCTTTCTGTTGTGGTATGTGGGCTCTTCGTTGCGGCACTCAGGTTTCTCTCTAGTTGTGGCATGCGAGCTTCTCTCTAGTTGTGGCATGCAAGTTTTCTCTTCTCTGGTTGTGGCTGGTGGGCTCCAGAGCGCACAAGCTCAGTAGTTGTGGCACATGGGCTTAGTTACCCCACGGCATGCGGGATCTTAGTTCCCCAACCAGGGATTGAACCTGTGTACCCTGCATTGGAAGGCAGATTCTTTACCACTGGACCACCAGGGAAGCCCCTAGAATTTTTAAAATTGAAATACAGTTGATTTACAATGTCATGCCAATCTCTGCCGTACAGCACAGTGACTCAGTTATACACATGTAGACGTTCTTTTTTTTTATATTCTTTTCCATTATGGTTTATCCCGGGAGATTGGATATAGTTCCCTGTGCTATACAGTAGGACCTTGTTTTTTATCCATTCTAAATGTAATAGTTTGCATCTTCCAACCCTAAACTCCCAGTCCATCCCTCTCCCTTGCCCCCTCCCCTTGGCAACCACAAGTCAGATCTCTCTGTGAGTCTGTTTCTGTTTTGTAGATAGGTTCATTTGTGCCATATTTTAGATTCCACATATAAGTAATATCATATGGTATTTGTCTGCTCTTTCTGACTTACTTTATTTAGTATGATAGTCTCTTTTTGTTTTATTTATTTATTTATTTACTTTATTTCTTTTTTGGCTGCTGTGGGTCTTCATTGCTGTGCACGGGCTTTCTCTTCATTGCTGTGCATTGCTGTGCACGGGCTGCTGTGTGCGGCGGAGCAGGGGCTACTCTCTGATGTAGTGCATGGGCTTCTCACCGAGGTGGCTTCTTTTGTTGCAGAGCACAGGTTCTAGGTGCGCAGGCTTCAGTAGTTGTGGCACATAGGCTCAGTAGTTGTAGCTCGTGGGCTCTAGAGCACAGGCTCAGCAGTTATGGCGCAGGGGCTTAGCTGCTCCGTGGCATGTGGGATCTTCCCAGACCAGGGATCAAACCTGTTTCTCCTGCATTGGTAGGCGAATTCTCAACCACTGCGCCACCAGGGAAGACCCAGTATGATAGTCTCTGGTTGCATCCATGTTGCTTCAAATTGCATTATTTTGTTCTTCTTATGGCTGAGTAGTATTCCATTGTATATATGTACCACATCTTTATCCATTCATCTGTTGATGGACATTTAGGTTGTTTCCATGTTTTGGCTATTGTGAATAGCGCTGCTATGAACATAGGGGTGCATGTATCTTTTTCAGTTATAGTTTTGTCTGGGTATATGCCCAGGACTGGGATTGCTGGACCATATGGTAATTCTATTTTTACTTTTCTGAAGAACCTCCATATTGTTTTCCATAGTGGTAGCACCAACTTACATTCCTACGAGCTGTGTAGAAGAGTTCCCTTTTCTCCACACCATCTCCAGTATTTGTTATTTGTCTACTTTTTTTTTTTTTTTTTTTTTTTTTTTTTGCAGTACACGGGCCTCTCACTGTTGTGGCCTCTCCCATTGCGGAGCACAGGCTCTATTCTGAAAGAGCCAATATTTCCAAAGCAGTCCTGAGGGAAAAAAACAAAGCAGGAGGCATAACTCTCCCAGACTTCAGACAATACAAAGCTACAGTAATCAAAACAGTGTGGTATTGGTACAGAAACAGACACACGGCTCAGTGGAACAGAATAGAGAGCCCAGAAATAAACCCGCACACCTACAGTCAATTAATCTTCCACAAAGGGGGCAAGAATATAAAATGGGAAAAAGACAGTCTCTTCAGCAAGTGGTTCTGGGAAAGTTGGACAGCTGCATGTAAATCAATGAAATTAGAACACACCCTCACACCACGTACAAAAATAAACTCAAAATGACTTAAAGACTTAAACATAAGACATGACACCATAAAACTCCTAGAAGAGGGCATAGGCAAAACATTCTCTGACATAAATCATACCAGTGTTTTCTTAGTTCAGTCTCTCAGGCAATAGAAATAAAAACAAAAATAAACAAATGGGACCTAATTAACCTTGCAAGCTTTTGCACAGCAAAGGAAATCATTAAAAAAAAAAAATGAAAAGACAATCTATGGAATGGGAGAAAATATCTGCAAACAATGTGACCGACAAGGGCTTAATCTCCAAAATATACAACAGCTCATACAGCTCAACAACAACAAAAAACAAACAACCCAATCAAAAAATGGGTAGAAGATCTTAATAGACATTTCTCCAAAGAAGACATACAGATGGCCAGTAGGTACATGAAAAGATGCTCAGCATCACTAACTATTAGAGAAATGCAAATCAAAACTACAATGAGGTACTGCAATTTTTTTTTTTAATCACAAGACAAACATTGAAAACAAGACACCATGAATGAGAACCATCAGAAACAAATTTCAGCAAATATAGACCAACAGATGTTTCAGATGTTGGAACTATTGACACAAAAAAGGAAATATCTATGTTTAATATATTTAAAGAAATTAAATGAATGTTTGAAATTACGAGCAGAGAATAATGACAATAAAGAATGACCAAGCAGGGCTTCCCTGGTGGCGCAGTGGTTGAGAGTCCGCCTGCCGATGCAGGGGACGTGGGTTCGTGCCCGGTCTGGGAGGATCCCACATGCCGCGGAGCGGCTGGGCCCGTGAGCCATGGCCGCTGGGCCTGCGCGTCTGGAGCCTGTGCTCCACAACGGGAGAGATCACAGCAGTGAGAGGCCCGCATAACGCAAAAAAAAAAAAAAAAAAAAAAAAAAAAAAAGAATGACCAAGCAGATTTGAAAGCAAATAGAACTTCTAGAAATAAAAAGGGAACAAAGAACAGATGGGATAAATAGAAAACAAATAGCAAGATGTTAGACTCAAACTCAACCATATCAATAATCCCATTATATATAAACGTAAATGGTTTAAACCAGTGCTGTCCAATACAGCAGCTACTAGCCACATGTGGCTGTTGAGCACTTAAAATGCAACTTGTGTGTGACTGAGGAACTGATTTTTAAATTTTAATTAATTTAAATTTAAACAGGCATATGTGGCTGGTGGCTACTGTATTGGGCAGCACAGTTCCAAACATTCCAATTAAAAGACAGAGATTATCTGAGCAGATGAGAAAGCAAGATCTAATTACATGCCGCCTACAAAAAAGATCTATTTTAAATATAGACACAAATAGGTTAAAAGTAAGAGAATAGAAGGAGACGTATCACGATAAAACTAATTAAAAGAAAGCCGGTGAACCTGTATTAATGTCAGACCAAACTGATTTCAGAGGAAAAATTACCAGAGATAAAGAGATTCATTTCATGGGGACAGAGGGAACAATTCCTCAAGAAAATGTCACAGTCCTAAATACTATGCAACTAAATACAGAGCTTCAAAATATATGAAGCAAAGACTAAGAAAACTGCAGAGAAAAAAGATATATACATAATTACAGTCAGATTTTTCAACTCTACTCTCTAAATAATGGGTAGAACAAATAGACATAAGCAACACTATCAATAAACTTGATCAACTGACATACATAGAACATTCTATCCAACAAGAACAGAATACATATTCTTTTTTTTTTAATTAATTAATTTTTGGCTGCGTTGGGTCGTCGCTGCGTGTGGGCTTTCTCTAGCTGTGGCGAACAGAAGCTACTCTTTGTTGCGGTGCACGGGCTTCTCATTGCAGTGGCTTCCCTTGTTGTGGAGCATGGGGTCTAGGTGCACAGGCTTCAGTAGTTGTGGCTTCTGGGCTTCTAGAGCGCAGGCTCAGTGGTTGTGGCGCACGGGCTTAGTTGCTCCGCGGCATGTGGGATCTTCCCAGGCCAGGGACGGAACCCATGTCCCCTGCATTGGCAGGTGGATTCTTAACCCCTGTGCCACCAGGGAAGTCCCTACATATTCTTTTAAGGTACATACAGAGGACTTCATATTCTTTTAAGGTACACATAGAGGACTTCCCTGGTGGCACAGGGGTTAAGAATCCACCTGCCAATGCAGGGGACATGAGTTCGGTCTCTGGCCCAGGAAGGTTCCCACATGCCGCAGAGTAACTAAGCCCGTGCACCACAACTACTGAGCCTGTGCTCTAGAGCCACAACTACTGAAGCCCGAGCACCTAGAGCCTATGCTCTGCAACAAGAGAAGCCACTGCAATGAGAAGCCCATGCACCACAACAAAGAGTAGCCTCTGCTCACCGCAACTAGAGAAAGCCCACATGCAGCAACGAAGACCCAATGCAGCCAAAAATAAATAAATAAAAATAAATTTCTAAAAAAAAAAAAATTAAACTACATTAAAAAATAAAAATAAAGTACACATAGAAGGACTTCCCTGGTGGTCCAGTGGGTAAGGCAAGACTCTATGCTCCCAATGCAGAAGCCCAGGTTCGATCCCTGGTCGGGGAACTAGATCCCACATGCATGCAGCAACTAAGAGTCCACATGCTGCAACTAAGAAGCCCACGTGCTGCAACAAAGATCCCATGTGCCGCAACTAAGACCTGGAGCAGCCTAAATAAATAAATATTAAAAAAAAATAAAGTACACATAGAACACATACTCTTTTTAAAGTGAAAAAAAAAAGATTATTTACCAAGATAGACCATATTCTGAGCCACAGAAGAAATACCAATATATTTAAAGTGATTCAAATATGCAAAGTTTATTTCTGATCATAATGGAATTAAATTAGAAATCAATTACAGAAAGATATCTTAAAATATCCAAACATTTAAAAACTAAATATCAAACGTCTGATTATCACATGAGTCAAAGAGGAAATCAAAAGGGATTTAGAAAGTATTTTGAACTGATAAAAATAAAAATACACTTATCAAAATCTGTGGGATTCAGCAAACAGTGCTTAGAGGGAAATTTAGAGCACTGAATACCTATATTAGAAAAGAAGAAAAATCTTTATTACCCCAGCTTCCACCTTAAGAAACTAGAAAAGGAAGAAAAAAATTATACCTAAGGTAAAGAGGAGAAAGGCAATAAAAAGATAAGACCAGAAATCAATGAAAGGAAAACAGAAATAATAAACCTCTAGCTAGATTTAGGAGGCAACTTATGAAGTTGCCATAAGAATGAGAAAGGTGACATCACTACAGATGCTACAGATATCAAAGGATAATAAGGAAATTATGAATTTTATTTTTTATTATTTTTAATTGAAGTATAGTTGATTTACAATGTTGTGTAATTTTATGTCAATAAATTCAACAACTTACAAGTGGATAAATTCATTGAAAGACACAATCTGCCAAACTTCACTCAAGAAGAAATAGATGACTTGAATTAGCCCTATATCTACTTAAGAGCTTGAACTTAAGCCTTCCCACAAAGAAAACTACTTCTGACTGGCTTCACTGGTAAATTCTACTAAATATTTATGGAAGAAATAATACAAATTCTATAAAAACTCTTCCAGATAAGTGCAGAGGAGGGAATACTTATCACATACTATGAAGCCAGTATTACCCTGATACCGAAGCCAAAGAAAGACATTATAAGGAAACTGCTGACCAATATCCCTCATGAACATAGATGCAAAAATTCATAACAGTTTTAGTCAACCAAATCCAAAAATACATAAAAAGGATAATACATCATAACCAGGAGAGTTTTATTCCAGGAACACAAGCTTAGTTTAACATTTGAAAATTAACTGATATAATTCACCATACTGACAGACTGAAAACCAGAAAAACCATATGCTTATCTCAATAGATGCAGAAAAAGCATTTTTCCTGATAAAAATTCTAAGCAAACTAGTAATAGAAAAGACTTTCTTGACCTAATAAAGGATATTATAGAAAATCTACAGCTAACATCATACTTAATGGTGAAAACCTGAAAATTCTTTCCCCCTAAGATCAGTAACAAGGCATGCATGTGTGTTCTCACCATTTCTATTCAATATTATACTGGCAGTTCTAGCCAATGCAATAAGTCAAGAAAAACAATTAAAGGTACACAGATTGGGAAGGAAGAAGAAAAACAAAAACTATATTTGCTGACATGATGATTATCTTTGTAGATAATCCTATGGATTCTACAAAAAGAATGTACTAGAACTAATAGGCAAATTTAGCATGAGTTCAGGATACATGGTCATAGTGCAAAAATCAATTGTATTTCCATATATAAGCAGTGAAAAAATAGAAATTAAAATTATAAAAGCAATACCATTTACAATAGCATAAAAATATGAAATAGAAATAAATTTGACAAAAGATGTACAATAACTATATAATGATAACTAGAAAACATTGGTGAAAGGAATTAAAGAAGACCTAGAAGGATGGAGAGATATATCATGTTCATGGAACAAAAGACCTGAGATTGTTAAAGCATCAATCCTCCTGAAATTGATTTACTATCCCAGTTAAAATCCCAAAAGGTTTTAAAAAAATAAATTGATGACCTGATTCTGAAATTTATATAGAAATGAAAAAGACTTAGAATAACTAAAACAACTTTGAAAAGAAAGCAGACAAAACCAGAAAACAAAAATAAAGTTGGAGTACTTACACTACTGGATATCAAAACTTATTATAAAACTACAGTAGTTAGGACAGTATGGTATTGATGTAAAGATAGACAAATTAATATAACAGAATAGTCAAGAAAGAGTCGAAGTCATATAAGGTAACTTGATTTTCAACAAAGGTACCAAGGTAATTCAATGGGGGGAAAGAATAATCTTTTCAACAAATGGTGTTGGAACAATTGAGTAGCCATATGGAAAAGTATCAACCTTGATTCTGCATCCTACCAATTAAAAATTAACTCAATGTATCATTGACCAAAACATATAGAATTAAAACTATAAAATTTCTAGGTATAAATGTACAAGACAATGTTACTTACCTGGGCTTTGTCAAAGAGTTTTTTTTTTTTCTGTTTTGTTATATTCATTCATTTGTTTTAAATTTTAGAAGTTTTGTCAAAGATCTTTTTAAAATATGACACAAAAATCATAACTATAATAGAAAACATCAATAACATATTTCATCAAAATTTAAAACTTTTTCTCTTTGAAGGACACTGTTAAAAAATTAAAAGGCAAACTACAGACTGGGAAACGATATTTGCAAAATATATCTATGACACAATTCTTATATCTAAAATATGTAAAGAATTATTATAATTCAATAATAACAGAACAAACCAATTTAAAAGTAGGCAAAACATTTAAACAGACATTTCACCAAAGAAGATGTATTGATGGCAAATAAGCACGTGAAAAGATGCTCAGCATCATTAATCATTAGATAATTCAAATTAAAACCACTTCAAATCAAAAGTGTGATACAATTACATATCTACTAGAATAGCTACAAGCAAAAAGCCTCATAATACCACAAGGATGTGGAGAACTGGAACTCTCATTGATTGCTGGTGGGAATGTAAAATGGTACAAACCACTTTGGAATACCCTTTGGCGGTGTCTTAAAAAAAGTTAAACATATGCATATGATATAATTCAGCTATTCCATTCCTAAATATTTACCTAAGAAATGAAAGCACATGTCCATAACAAGATGTACATGAATGTTCATAACAACTTTATTTGTAGTAACCAAGAACTGGAAATATCCAACAAGTGACAAAATAAATAGTGTTATAGCTGTACAATGGAGTACTACGCAGAAATAAAAACAACAACAACAATAACAATTGACAGACCTAACAACATGGACAAATTCAGAATAATTTTGTTGAGTGAAAGAAATCAGACCCCCAAAAAGAAGTCATGTTGGCGGCGACGGTGGCGGCGAGCGGCGTCAGAGCTTGAAGGGGGGCTGACGTCTTCTGGCGGGTGGCGGTGTTGGAGACGAGAGCTTGGTTAGCCAGTATTGCTTCTGTCCCAGGAACCCAACGGAGAGTGAGGGAACGAGGGTCGCTTTCAGGGGCTGCTGCCTTCCACGTACGCGTCGTCGTGAGGAGCGCAGCCCGGACTCTCCCGCAACCCCTCCATCTCCCTTTTTCGCACGCCTCGAGGCAGCGGCGGCAACCGAGACAGCGTCTCACCTTCCCCGACCCCTTCCCCTTGTCTCTCCCGCCCGAGCGGGTCCGGTCTGCGCCCCACCCCCGTCCGTCCGCCCGCTATGCCGCCGCCGTGTCTGCGCAGGCCCAGATGCGCGCGATGCTGGACCAGTTGATGGGCACCTCCCGGGACGTCTAAGAGGATTTACCAATGAACCCATGTTTACAAGTCCACGATATTATTTAGCTGAAATGACTGGATTTTCACTGCTGTGTTGGGCCAGAAGGCCCTGGTGGTGGCAACCGCCTGTGTGCCACTGAAAATCGTGCCAATGCCTGGCATACTGCATAAATGGAAGCAGGGTACCGCGAGATACTACTCATCAACGAATCAAATTCAGTGATGACAGAGTATGCAAGAGTCACCTTCTGAATTGTTGCCCCCATGATGTCCTGTCTGGAACTAGAATCGATCTTGGAGAATGTCTGAAAGTCCATGACCTGGCTTTAAGAGCAGATTATGAAATTGCATCCAAAGAACAAGATTTTTTCTTTGAACTCGATGCTATGGATCATCTGCAGTCATTCATTGCAGATTGTGATCGAAGAACAGAAGTGGCTAAGAAAAGATTAGCAGAAACTCAGGAAGAGATTAGTGCTGAAGTTGCAGCAAAGGCAGAACGTGTTCATGAGTTAAATGAAATCGGTAAATTGTTGGCTAAGGTGGAACAGCTAGGAGCTGAAGGGAATGTGGAGGAATCCCAGAAAGTAATGGATGAAGTAGAGAAAGCACGGGCAAAGAAAAGAGAAGCAGAGGAAGTTTATCGGAATTCCATGCCAGTTTCTGGAAGCTGGAAGCTTCCAGTTTCCAGCAGCAGAAACTTCGAGTCTGTGAAGTTTGCTCTGCCTATTTAGGTCTTCATGATAATGACAGACGACTGGCTGATCATTTTGGGGGTAAACTGCACCTGGGTTTTATTGAAATAAGAGAGAAACTTGAAGAATTAAAGAGAGTTGTAGCTAAGAAGCAGGAGAAAAGAAACCAGGAACGCCTGAGAAGAAGAGAAGAAAGGGAGAGAGAAGAAAGGGAGAAGCTGAGGAGGTCTCGATCACATAGCAAGAATCCTAAAAGATCCAGGTCCAGAGAGTATCGCAGACATAGGTCTCGCTCCATGTCACGGGAATGGAAAAGGAGAACTCGATCCAAATCCCGGGAGAAACGCCATCGCCACAGGTCCCGCTCCAGCAGCCATAGTCGCAGTCGCAGCCACCAGAGAAGTGGGCACAGTTCTAGAGACAGGAGCAGAGAGCGATCCAGGAGGAGATCCTCAAAAGAGAGATTCAGAGAACAAGACTTAGCATCACGTGACAGAGACAGGAATTCAAGAGACAGATCACCTCGTGACAGAGATCGAAAAGGTAAGAAGCAGTCCTATGAGAGCGCTAATGGCAGATCAGAAGACAGGAGGAGCTCTGAAGAGCGTGAAGCAGGGGAGATATAATTAGCTGTGTACATATCCTCGATCCTTAAGCTTCCTCTGGAGTTACATACTATTGTTTAGTTTACAGCTGTTCAGGGTGACACAGTGAGCAGTTCCAGACACCTATCCAGCTAGGCTAGGTGTATAGCATCTAACTTGATCTGAACTTGTTTTCTTTGATGAAGCCTAAAACTACATCCATAGTTTCTGGTGAACTTGTAATACACTTCTGAAAGTACAGTTTTATATAATAAGATGCTGATGTCTTTATTCTTTCTAGTAGGAGTGATAGTGAATGAATTGTGTTACTTGCTTTGGGATTTTTTTGAACATTTGTAAAATGCTGTCTTCCTTTCTCGTCCAAAAAACCAGCAACTTTGGGAATTTCTTTTTAATCCTTCTTCCTTTGACTCTGTATCCCCTGATACCTCTACCCTCTAATTGTAAGAGAAAGGGGTGCAGGGAAGCAATATAACTTCTGTTCTAAGGTTCTATTCCCATTATTAATTACTAGCTGATTACAGTTCAGAACATTTATACTGGAATGTGTGCTGGAGAAATTTAAAATACTGTGAGTTTTGTTTGTCTAACGGTGCCTATTTTAGAGTGGGAAGTTGAACAGCTGTTGCGTTACATGCTTTGCTTTTTTATTGAAATTTTGAAATCAAACATGTCTTGATTTTTCTGTTCTATTGAATAGCTATGTTCAGGATGTTTTGAGATGGGGGGTGGGGGCAGTGACTCTTTCATAAGCACTTCTTGTTTTATTTTGTGTGTGTGGAGTATAAAGATTACACCCTTATTGTAAAAAATAATAAAATGAAAATAACCACCACCATCAAAAAAAAAAAGTCATGTTGTATAAATCCATATGTGTAAAATTCTAGAAAATGCAAATTAATCTATAAGATAGAAAGCAAATCAATGATTGTTTGACAAGGGGTAGTGGTAGGGAAGAACTAGAGAAAAGAATTACAGAGTGGCATAAGGAAACTTTTAGGGATGAAGGATTTATTTATTATACTGGCCGTGGTGATGATTTCATGAGTACATGCATATGTCCAAATTTAACAAAGTGTACACTTTGAATATGTACAGTTTATTGTATGTTGAGTATGCCTCAATAAAGCTGTACCAAAACCCCTCAATGCATTAAAAAGGTCAGACATAGCTGAAGAAAGAATTAGAAAACTGGATCTGAAGATATTATCCACATGTATTAGATTGAGATAAAAAGAGGAACATATTATAAAGAGACTAAGGCTAGTGTAAAGGTCCAACAAACAAGAGTTCCAGGAAAATATAATAAGAATGCAAAAGAGCTGGTATTTCTTAGATCCAGGAAACCCAGTGAATTTCAGTGAGCATGTATTAAAAAAAAGTCTCCCCTAGACACATCATAGTGAAATCATAGTGAAACAGCAGAATACAAAAAAGTTGAAAGAGAGAAAGAGAGAGAGAGATCTTAAAGTAGCCAGAGAGAAAAAAAAAATCACCTGTAAAATGAGCAATGAGGGACTTCCCTTGTGGTCCAGTGGTTAAGACACCACGCTCTCAATGCAGGGGGCCCAGGTTCGATCCCTGGTTGGGAAAGTAAGATCCCACATACCGCAACTAAGCAGGCGTGCTGCAACTACTGAGCCTTTGTGCTCTAGAGCCCGCGCGCCGCAACTAGAGAAGCCTGCGCGCCGCAACTAGAGAAGCCTGCGCACCGCACCTAGGAGTCCGCACACTGCAACGAAGAGCCAGCACAGCCATAATACATAATAAATTAATTAATTTTAAAAAATGAGCAATTACACTCATAATTCACTTTGTAAGAGCAACTACGGAAGAGAATACATTGTAAGAATTTCTTCATTGTGCTGAGAGAAGATATCTATCAACCTAGAAGTCCATGTCCAGTGAAGCTTTATTTCAAGAAAAGGTATTATACAAAGAATATTTCTAGGAAATCAAAACAGAGAAAAGAAATAAAAACAGCCCTCCCTGCTCCCAATAACCTGAGAGAATGTATCACACAAAGACCCTCACTAAAGGAGATCCTAAAGGATGTACTTTAGCAGAATAAAAAATGAAAAGCCTGAGGTGCAAAAAGGACCACTGAATAAACATATTGGTAAATATGAGGTCATATCTCAGCAAATATGGACTATGGAAAAACATACTATAACAGTGTCTAATTTTTGGAGGGGAAATAGAATAAAAATACTGGGGGACTTTCCTGGTGGTCCAGCGGTTAAGACTCCAAGCTCCCAATGAAGGGGCACAGGTTCGATCCCTGGTCGCAGAACTAAGATCCGGCATGCCACATGGCACAGCCAAAAAACAAAACAAAACAAAGCAAAAACAAAAATACTGGGCTTGTAGTAGAATTAAAATTGTCCAAAGTCCTTGATTATTTAGAGGTAAAGACAGTTACTTCAGACTTTAAGTCAGCATGCTAAACCAGCTAGTGTAATCACTGAAATAATAAACAGTGCATATGCTTTCCAAACAATTAGAGGGAAATGGAAGTAGAAAAAAAAATCAATTCAAGAGGAGGCAAAGTAAGAAAGAGAAAAAAAAGGAACAGATAGTAACAGGATCTAGAGCATTTAGAATGGTGCCTGACATTATCATTTTAATAATAATAATTATTCTTTTATTAAAGAATAAGATATACTTATTATATAATATAATAATTTGTTGTTATTATTATAACTGTTATTTCTGTATTGATAAACCTCTCTGTGGCATTCAAGACAAGGACCCTTTAACAAGCATGTTCTACTAGTTCTCATAGTTCCTTGATGTTAACAAGTCAATAATACTAATTAAAAGACAGTAATCTGTAGGGATTTAAAAGCTCTATGATTCTCAAGGTTTATAACCTTAGGCCAGTCATTTCCTCATCTATAAAACAAGGCAGTCGGAGGGGTTGGAAGGCAAGTTCAAATTGGATGGTTCTGTATTTTTAAATCCTCATTAACCTAAAGAACGAGGAAATCTCCTGACTCAGACCAAAAACAAACAAACAAACAAAAGGGGGGGGAGGGTGTTCAGAAATCGTTTATTTGGGTGAGTGGCCATTTCAGAACACTCATAACAGACACAAGAAGTTCGGTCCCCACAGAGTAGGAAGCAGTAGGTCTTTTTACCCCATACCAGAACCTGACAAGCTTGGAGGCCACTGACCAGGGACAAAGGAAAGCCCCCACTCAGAAGAGACTTGTCAAAGTTACCCTTCCCGGCCAGGATGGAAGGGATTCCAGAGGCTCTCAGAGGAGCCAGCAGGCTCAGAGCTCTGCACCAAAGCACTGGGGTTGGGCTGCCAGACAGCAAGAAGCTATCAAACAAACCCACTCTCCTTACCCCTAATTACAAAAGACTTTTCAAATGCACCCCTGTCGTCTGAAAGCCTTGATTGTTGAACTTCTTGAATCCCCCTACCTGTTATCCTCCTAATTCACAGATGCAAATGCCTACCCTTTATGCATTTTACATACACTGTGATATGATGATGCCCTTCAGATCTAGGTGTTGCCAAGGGAACTCAGGTATCAAAGATAACTGGCTCAGCTTCCAAAGATAAACAGGGCCTGTGTGATGGATGCTGAGGGAGGAGGGCAGAGAGCCTCTTGGGAAGTTCCCTTTAATTTAGGTGTGGTGTGATTTCCTTCTGTTCCCAAGAATCGTTTTATCTTATCTGCCTTGAAACTGCTCCATTGACTGACTGCTTTATCACTAAAAAATCTACTGAACTAAAGCTCCTCCTTTGCAGCTTTTGAAGATGGAATCTGCCCTGCCTGAAAGCAGTGTCATAAGCAAAATAGTATGTGTACAAGGATGTTCACCAGAGCACTGTTTAAAATTGTGGAACATCAGTAAAAACCCATCAGCAGAGTTGTGGGCAATATATTGTAAAGCTCGGAATTCGACATGTAGCAAAGCAAGTCACTGAGTGGTGTATAAAGTATGATTCTATTGTGATAAAAATCAATGGTAACAATAATAATTTTAGTATATGTAGGGAAAAAATTGGAGGAATGTGGGCCAAAATGTTAACAGTGATAGTTGGGGATGGGGTGAAGTGGGATGGAATTTGGGAGATTTCGCTGTATGTGTTGTGTTTACAATGTTTCAATTTTATATAACTTTGTATTCCTTTTGGATCAAAACAAGAGAAGAAGTGAGGAAGGAAGGAAAGAAGGAAGGAAAGAAAGGCAGTGTTAGAAACATTTCATTCCCTGGACCCCGGGTCTTGATGTTGTACCCTCTCATTAGCCAAGATGAGGATTGGTGCTGAGTTGCATTCATGGTCAAATGCTTTTTCCTCAAGACAGAGGCACTCTATTTCCATAGTTGCAGATTTTATTCCACAGCACGCAACAGCCAGCAGCTTATTGCCTTCACTCATTTGCAATGGTTCTGTTCTCAACGGGACATGTTGTACCAGTAGGCATTTATATATTACAATACTTGTAGTATTTGACCACTGAGTTTGAAATTTATTTATATATCACTTTTGGTTAAATTGATAAAGTCATTTATTTCTATTTTAGAGTTTACTTTTTTAAAAAGTACTCAATTTATGAGGATATTTATTGCAACAGAAAGAATGGAGAATTTCGAGGTGCTGAGATTAAAATCTGATGTAGGGGCTTCCCTGGTGGCGCCGTGGTTAAGAATCCTCCTGCCAATGCAGGGGACATGGGTTCGAGCCCTGGTCCGGGAAGATCCCACATGCCACGGAGCAGCGAAGCCTGAGAGCCACAATTACTGAGCCTGTGTGCCATAACTACTGAAGCCCACGTCTAGAGCCCATGCTTTACAACAAGAGAAGCCATCGCAATGAGAAGCCTGTGCATCGCAATGAAGAGTAGCCCCCGCTCACTGCAACTAGAGAAAGCCTGTGTGCAGCAACGAAGACCCAATGCAGCCAAAAAAAAGAATAAATAAAATAAATTTATAAAATCTGATGTAGACTACCCATTCAAAATTTTAAGGTTCCTATGGCTCTTTAAATTTTAAACATGTCTATACATGCACAACTGGAAATTCTGACCCCAAATATTGCCTCAGTTTACTGGATGTTTCCAGGAAAAATATATGTTCTTTTACTTCATGTCTAGAGACCCAGTCTAACAAAACTTGGCATATTTTCATAGGGTTTTTTTGTTTGCAATTTATTTCATTCATTCACTCATTCAATACATATCTATTATTATCAACATTAAAAAAGAATAGCATACACTTAATAGGTATATACTCATTTCTGGTAGTTAACACAAGCTAACATTTAATTCCCATTTATTACCTGCTGCTTTTAATGCCTTCTTTTTGCCTGGCATTGGAGAGGATACAAAGATGACCTGGACCCTGAAGGTATACAGATGATCCAAATATGGCTCTGTGCTCAAAAGGAGGGTCAGCTACTAGGTTATGCAGTTGCTAGACCGGAAAAATGACTTCCCACCAAGGAAATCAAGAAAGCTTCATGAGAGAGATGGCATTACATTTGAGTCTTTAAGCAAAGGATTTGGTTATCTGGAGAAGAGGGAGGAAGGACATTCCAGATAAGGCAGAGATGGGAATGTGCAGGCTCTTGGGTGTACTGGGGCTCAGGTTTGTGGTACATGAAGAGGAGACACAGGAAAGAAGGCTAGAGGGGCAGATGCCAAGAGTATTCCACTAATGAGGGCCAGTGAATCATTTTTCCCAACATCTTCATTTTACAGATGAAGGCACTAAAGCCCACAGAGAAAGGAAGTCTCCTCAGTTATTCAGTAGTAGGGATGGAATTAAACCTCAAGCTCTCTTGGTTCCCACATTTGTGCTTCCAGTTAGCCTGGGACAGATCAAGGAGTGCCTAGAATGGTAGGCTAAAGCTTGGTGGTCATCTCAACGCAGAGGGGAGTCGCTGAAAGTTTTGAGGAAGATGTGAGTAGCAAAGGCGTGACAGGGGCTAAGATGATTTGAAGGTTTCTAGGCTAAGAGACTGGGAATCTGGAAATTATATTTTGGTAACTCTAATTTCATATCACAGGGTTTCTGTTAACACAGAATTAGATCTAGAAAAACAGTGCTTAGTTCAATTTAAAACAATCAGTTGATCCCCCCCCAAAATCAGTTGTTTGATTGAATGTAAAGTAACTATTTGATTGAATGTAACCTCTTTTAAAAAGTCATGTCTTTAGACACAGATTCTAGTTTAAGAGTATGTTAAGGATGGTTGGAGAAAGTGGGTCCAATCTGTAATCGGTGTCAGGTACTCAATATGCCTCCTCTGACTATTTGTTTCTTCCCTTGAGAGGTGAAGACTATCACTTGAGTCCACACCACCATATACCTTGTATTCTCTTTACATTTGAAAAATAAATCAAATATTGACTCCTTTTTTGGAATTCTTTACTAGAGGCTTATTTTAGTTACATTTAAATTTTACTTTCCTCACTAGCAGCATCTCCTAGCACCACACAGGATAGCAACAGAGATCAATAAAAGAGGTTACCTTTGGCCACAGACACACAAAGCCTCCCAGTCAGCAGCAGGAATCTCATTCCCCTCACCTGTAGAATTACAGGCCAGAGATGCACCTCACGATCACTGACGCTCTCAAGGGGAGGCAAAGAGCAGAGTCAGGCTGTCTGGGTTTCAATTCCAGCTCCGCCACTCGTGAGTCGTGAGATCGTGGGCAAGTCATACAATGTTCCTGTAGCTGATTCTCATCTGTAAAATGGAGCTAGCTAATGATAACTCATCCCAGGTCTGTGTTGGCTGTGAGAATTGCTAGGCAATGGGCCAGTGTAGTTGACCACGGTGGCAGGCATGTTGAAAGCATCTTTTCAACGTTAAGCTATATGAACTGGCTCACCCGCACCTCAGGACAGACAAACCGCTCAGAAAACAGCATTTCTGATAGGAGTTGTTGGTTCCCAAATAGTAGCACCGTGCCCTTGTTTTAGATGAACTCTAGAACTGAAAATATAACGAAACCACTTAACAGTTTATGTCTCCAGGGTCAGTTGTTTTGAGAGCATTACTAAGAGCCTTTAAGGAAGATGTAATTCCCACATCTTTGATTCATGTAAAACTATCCGCCCCAAACCAAAACTTTCTCTCTCTCTCTCTCTCCCCCCGCGCCAACCCCCCCCCCCCCCCCCCCCCGGTCTGGCCTGCTTCCCAGCTGTTCACATTCCCTCCGGGATTGTCAGAAGCTCCCCTTGCTTCGTAGGAGCCAAAGGAAAGTAAACATCTCGGTCAGGAAGGCACCCCACCCACCATTTTATTTTCTTAAATCACTCCTTTAGCTAATATTTCTGTGACAGACACGCGACGCATCTGGCTCCAACCAAATATTTTCAGTCACTCGGATTCCAAGGTAAATATTTGCCAGTTCGATTGCAGTAACATTGGTGGCTTCAAGCGGGTCGCCATCAACCAACTTTCCATCAGGGCCCGCGTAGCCTTAAGGGTGTAGCGGCCCCGGCCTTTCCCGTGAGCCCCCGCGCGGCCCCTGCCCCGCGCTTCCTGTCCTGCGTGCTTGAGGCCGGATCCCTTCTGAGGCCTGTGCCGGCGAAGCGCAGGGAGGAAGGGTGGCCGGTGTGCTGAGTTGCTTCCTTCTCAGAGATCGTTTCTTTTTCAGGAGGTGTTGCTTTTTGCCTACACTCCACGACTTGTCGAAGGGTGTTGGTTGTGGCCATTTGGAAGTGTCGAGACACACCAGAGAAGGGTTAGGAAGTCTTTGAGGACGCGTGGTAACAGACGAGATTTGAGGTGGAAGGGCCGGGGAAATGCCTACTAAAGCCTGTTGCTATTACTTAAATTTCTGCCTTAAGAGACTCCTAACATGGGCCCAAGGCATTTGAGCTAAATGAATAAACTGGGCTTTGTGCCTTGTCAAGTCATTTGCACTTCAGTGAGAAGCCTTTTCTTAAAGAGGGGTATTTTATGCAGGAAGAATAATAAAGGAGGAATGAGGAGACAGGAAAATGGGGGGGAGGGGCGGGTAGGGTGGGTGTGTATTAGAAGCAAACTTCCTGCCTCATTCTGTGGCTGGGCTTCCTAATCTTTTGGGGGTCCTTTTGAGACTCAGTGAAAGGTAAGGACCCTTTGCTGTGTGGTCGCTGTGTTCATCCCAGGGGGTTCCCCCAGAAGTTGGGGAGGCGGGCTTTTCCTTCCATCCCGGTGGCAAAGGGTGGCCCAGCCCTGCCCTGCTCCCGCCCCAGGGCAGCGTCTCCTGCCTGAGCCCGCCCTGCGCAGGAGCCTGCCTGAGAGCACACCCTCGCCCTTCCTGTGTTGCCAACTTATTAACAACAAATAAACCAATTAAATGGGAACGAAATCTTTTCCCCAGGAAATGATATGTGAACACAGTATTTTGCCTATAATCTGAGGAGATTCGTGGATCCCCAGAACCTATCCACATACTGCCTTGGGGGAGCTGTCCACCCCAGGTCAGGAAACCTTAGATTTTAGGTATAGCATGCTCTGGGCCTGAGGACAGGGACATTCCTTGTCTTGCCCAGGGGCCGGACTAGGGTGCAGAAAGTAAGGCATTTCCCCATGGGCACAAAATTTAAGCGGGGGGGGGGGGGGAGTGGCGGGGCGGCATCAAAAAGGTCAGAAATAAAGATAAATCATGTTTTAATGCAATATGATAAACAATCAAATGTGCAAACTATGGCTATGGCTTGTCACCTTCTTTTGTAAACAAAATTTTATTGGAACCAGGGTTCCAATAGGATGAGATGGGTGAGGCAGGTTTGCACAAGTGCAGGGTCCAATTCTGTCTTTATTTAAAAATTTGATACTGTGCTAAACCCCATCCTCTGGCTGCCATCCAGTTTTCTTTCCACCTCACCATAATGAGATAAGATGCCTAACTTCCTGTTTCCCTCCAGAGAATTTCCTATAAGTACTTTGAATATTCTCTCATAATGGTTTCTCCAACTCCTGTGTTTTGCTAGTTTCCTCATTATGATGCTGCTCCCCAAACAGCTCTGGAATTCACCCACTTCTGAGGGATTGGGAGCCAGAATTCTTCATCAGTGTCTTATCCTCAAGATCTTCCCTCTCCCAACCCCATCTTGGATGATTTAACTTCTATGGGGATTTTTTTTTTTTAACTGCCACAAGGTATATAATCTTCGAAAGTGAATTTCCTCCTTGTTTCTTTTGAAAGATATTTTTAAACATGGAGAGAACAAGTGATGTATAACAACTCTATCAGGTAGGTACTGTTATTATTCCTGTTTTACTGATGAAGAAACTGGGGCATAAAAAGTTTCAGTAACTTGCCCAATGTCTCCCAGCTAAGTAACAGAACCAGGACTCAAATCCAGGCATCCTGACTCCAGGGTCTGTGCTTTTAAACAGCACAGTGTCTTGGCCTCTCTTGTAGACCATTTCACCTCAGGTTGAACAGTTCCTGTAATGGGAAGCTTCTTGGGGATCTCCAGTCTGTTGGTGGGCAGCTTCATTAGTTAGAATGTCTTCTTCTTCTTTTTTAAAAAATATTTATTTATTTGGTTGTTCCAGGTCTTAGTTGCAGCAGGCAGGCTCCTTAGTTGCAGCATGCATGTGGGATCTAGTTCCCTGGCCAGGGATCGAACCGGGCCCCCTGCATTGGGAACGCAGAGTCTTAACCACTGTGCCATCAGGGAAGTCCCCTAGAATGTCTTCTTTTTGTTTGTTGGTATAAGCTATAGGCAGTTGTCCAAAATGGTTTTCTATTGTCTAAATAAGAAGAAAGGTAAAAAGGAGAGTGAGGACCACAAAGAATAAAATCCCTCAGTCTACCCTACTTCCACCAAACATTCCTGACCCACTTCCAGTTCTGTGGGCTTCCTAAAAAGACACAAAGTTCCCCCTTTCAGTTTTGTGTCTTTTTTTTCCCCACATATTTATTGGAGTATAAATGCTTTACAATGTAGTGTTAATTTCTGCTGTACAACAAAGTGAATCAGTTATATGTATACATATATCCTCATATCTCCTCCCTCTTGCCTCCCTCCCACCCTCCCTATCCCACCCCTCTAGGTAGTCACAAAGCACCGAGCTGATCTCCCTGTGCTATGCTGCTGCTTCTCATTAGCCATTCATTTTACATTTGGTAGTGTATATGTATCAATGCTACTCTCTCACTTCATCCCAGCTTCCTCCCACCCCACCTGTGCCCTCAAGTCCATTCTCTATGTCTGTGTCTTTATTCCTGCCCTGCCACTAGGTTCATCAGTACTGCTTTTTAAAATTCCATATATATGCATTAGCATATGGTATTTGTTTTTCTCTTTCTGACTTACTTCACTCTATATGACAGATTCTAGGTCCATCCACCTCACTACAAATAACTCAATTTCGTTCCTTTTTACAGCTGAGTAATATTCCATTATATATATGTGCCACATCTTCTTTATCCATTCATCTGTTGATGGACATTTAGGTTGCTTCCATGTCCTGGCTATAGTAAATAGTGTTGCAGTGAACATTGCGGTACATGTTATCTTTTTGAGTTATGGTTTTCTCAGGGTATATGCCCAGTAGTGGGACTGCTGGGTCACATGGTAGTTCTATTTTTAGTTTTTTAAGGAACCTCCATACTGTTCTCCATAGTGGCTGTATCAATTTACATTCCCACCAACAGTGCAGGAGGGTTCCCTTTTCTCCACACCCTCTCCAGCATTTATTGTTTGTAGATTTTTTGATGATGGCCATTCTGACTGGTGTGAGGTGATACCTCACTGTGGTTTTTTTTTTTGCGGTACGCGGGCCTCTCACTGTTGTGGCCTCTCCCGTTCCGGAGCACAGGCTCCGGATACGCAGGCTCAGCGGCCATGGCTCCTGGGCCCAGCTGCTCCGCGGCATGTGGGATCTTCCCGGACTGGGGCATGAACCCGTGTCCCCTGCATCGGCAGGCGGACTCTCAACCACTGCGCCACCAGGGAAGCCCCTCATTGTGGTTTTGATTTGCATTTCTCTAATGATTAGTGATCTTGAGCATCTTTCCATGTATTTGTTGGCCATCTGTATGTCTTCTTTGGAGAAATGTCTATTTAAGTCTTCTGCCCATTTTTGGATTGGGTTGGTTGTTTTTGTGATATCGAGCTGCATGTATATTTTGGAGATTAATCCTTTGTCAGTTGTTTCGTTTGCAAATATTTTCAGTTTTGTGTCTTTTGAAAGTAAATCCCCACCCTATGTGTTTATACATTGTTCCAGGAAAGATTTAAGGTGACTCATGTGGATTATAAAATACAATTAAGTAGGGCTTCCCTGGTTGCGCAGTGGTTGAGAGTCCGCCTGCCGATGCAGGGGACGTGGGTTCATGCCCCAGTCCGGGAGGATCCCACATGCCGCGGAGTGGCTGGGCCCGTGAGCCATGGCCACTGAGCCTGTGTGTCCGGAGCCTGTGCTCCGCAACGGGAGAGGCTACAACAGTGAGAGGCCTGCGTACGTCAAAAAAAAAAACCCAAAACCAAAGTAAAAAAAATAAATAAAGTAGCATAAATTAAAAGTGTATAACATGATCCAGCAATTTCACTTTTAGGTATTCGTGCTTCAGAAATAATTACAGGCGCTTACAAGGATAAATATTCAAGGGTTTTTGTTGTATCATTTTTGTAATTGTGCAAAAAATTGTAGGCAATTTAAATGTACATCAGTGAGGAAATGACTGAATAAATAATGAAGTATCTTTACTTTGAAATACTTTGTAACTTAAAATAAAAGGTAGTTCTTCATGTACTAACAAGGAAAGATGTTAGTAAGTGTGGAATTTAAAAAGTAATTTTTAAAACTATATTTGTAAAAAGAATATTTTTATATGGTGTGCATTGAAAAAGGTTTGGAAGCATATACTCCAAATTATTAACCATGGTTACCCCCAGCAGTAGAAGTAGTGATAGGAAAGGGTGAGAGAACTTTCAGTCAATCAAGATCACCCCATTATATTTTAGGCTCAAAAGGCAAGGGTTTTTTGAGCACCATGGCTCAGGTCCAACACACCCTGAGTGTTCAACTAATGTTTGATGAATTGACTAAGAAGCTGCATCTTATCTTCAGTATATATTGGTAGTTTAAAGTTTATTGCTGACACAGTAAATAATCATCTGAAAAAAAAATTCCAAATCAGCCTCTGCAAAAAAAGTATCAAAATTGCTTCTCTGCTATTCAGACTACTTTTTACTATTTTATGCATAGTGTTAAACTCCATGTTTGCTCTGGAGAAAATCATTATTGACATTTTAAAAATTGGTGCTTGATGAAATATTTTATCACCTTCACTGTTATCCCAGTGGAGGTACAGCAGTTTAAAAAAATAAACACCTTTTTCTCATTTCAGAAGTTCATTATGTGGAAAATAAGAAAAAAGTGTAAAGAAAAAAACACAAAACCTGTAATCCCAAACCCTAAAGGTAACTGCTATGAACCTTTAAATGTAACTTTCCCATCTTTTTTGTATGTTCAGCACTTTTTAAAATAGAACTTTTACTGCGATAAAATATATATATATAACATAAAATATACCATTTTAACCATTTTTTAAGTGTACAATTCAGTAGTATTAAGTACATTCACATTATTGTACATCCATCATGACTTTCCAACACCAGAACTTTTTCATCATCCCAAACCGAAACTCCATATCTATTAAACAATAACTCCCCATTCTTCTTTCCCCCAGATCCTGACAACCATTAGTCTACCTTCTGTCTCTGTGAATATAACTAGTTACCTCATATAAGTGAAATCATGCAATATTTGTCCTTTTGTTTCTGGCTTATTTCACTTAGCACTATGTTTTTAAGATTCATCCATGTTGTAGCATATATCAGAATTTCATTATTTTAAGGCTGAACAAAAACCCATTGTATATATGTACATTTTGTTTATTCATTCATCCATCAAGGGACATTTGGGTTATTTCCACCTTTTGGCTGTTGTGAATAATGTTACTATGAACATTGGTGTAAAAATATCTGTTTGAATTCCTGATTTCAATTATTTTGGGTATATACCCAGAAATGGCATTGCTGGATCATATGCTAATTCTATGATTAATTTCTTATGGACCACTACACTGTTTTTCACAGCAGCTGCACCATTTTACATTCCCACTAGCACAAGTTTCCAAATTTCTTCATATCCTTGCCAGCACTTGTTATTTACCTTAAAAAAAAAAAATCTCCATCCTAATGGGTGTGAAGTGAAATCTCACTGTGGCTTTGATTTGCATTACCCTAGTGATATTGAACATCTTTTTGTGTGCCTGTTGGCCATTAGTATATGTTCTTTGGAGAAATGTCTATTCCCATCCTTTGTCCACTTTTTAATTGGGTTATATTTGTAGTTGCATTGTAGGAGTTTTTGTATACTCTTAATATCAATCCCTTATCAGATATATGATTTGCAAATGTTTTCTCCCATTCGGTAATGTGCCTTTTCTTTCTATTGATAGTGTGCTTTGCACAAAAGTTTTTAATTTTAAAGAAGTCCAGTTTATCTATTTTTTTCTTTTGTTGTCTATGCTTTTGGTGTCGTATCCAAGAAAATCCAATGTCATGAAACTTTTCCGTATGTTTTCTTCTGTGAGTTTTATAGTTTTTCAGGTCTCACCGTTAGGTTTTTGATCCGTTTTGAGTTAATTTTTGTGTATGGTGTAACGTAGGAGTCCAATTTCAATCTTTTGCATGTGGATATCCAGTTTTATGGGCACCATTTGTTGAAAAGACTTTCCTTTCCTTATGAGTAGTGCTTTTCTGATGCCAGACTTATTCTGGCTGGAGGCCAGACTGCTTCTCTGAGGTTTCCTCACCCTCACAGGTATGTGCTCAAGGGATTGTAAAGTTATTTAACTGTGAACAAAATGAAGACATGATGAACTCAAATCTAGTACTGAATCATGGTGGTTCAGCAGAGCCTAGTGAAAGCAATTGTTCAAATACTGACTATAGAGAGCCTTGCTGGAACCTCAGTTAAGCCAGTTTCATTTGTTGTGAAATGGGGATAATGAGAAGAAGAATCCAAACAATGGCATAAATGCTGGAATATTATTATGGCTAATAGTCATTATTGTGGTTAATGTTTATGAGGAGAGTACTAAGTACTGCTGTATGTTAAATGTTTTACATGTATTATCTCACTTAATACTCAAAACAGTCTTATGAAGTAGGTGCTATCATTTTCACCACTTTAACCATCCCTGAGCTTCTTTTGTTGTCTATAAAATGAAGAAAATTATATCTACCTTGCAGAACTGTTGTATTAAATGAGAATAGTAAATGTAAGGGGCCTAGCAAAGACTATGTACATAATAGATGCTTAACGGATGGTAGCTCCTTTCCTTCAGTCCAGGAAGTGACTCCAGTAAACACAAACTACATAATATGAGGATTCTGCTTGGTTTCTAACAATCTTGAATTTCCTGATACTGCCCCTTCAAGGTGAATAGTAATGATTATACTGTCAGATAGGAAAGTCTGATACCATTTATTTATGAGACAGGGATATCTTGTAATCACCTACCTGTAAGGCCAAAGCAGAGACTATTTATTATCAGACACTAGGACAACTTCTGCAGTCACTCATCTGGGAAGTGAACAAGCACCAGCAGTCTTGGAAACAGCTGGCTATGTGTTTTGGTCCAGTGTGTTAGTGATCTTTTAACACTTCATCATTTTGGGTGATAAAGTGCCATTTCCTTAAACCCTTTTTCATTTTATTACCTTTACTCATTTCCTTTATTTATTTTTTAAAATAATGATTACAGTGAAGAGACTGCCTGAGACCAAACTAGAAGAGGCAAGCAGGGCTTATATAAGCCAATATATTAGTATAGTCCTTAGTGGGTGTACTTATTCTGGGTCAGATTTTCTGGATATTATTTGGACATTCATTGGATTTCTCTTTAGCTGTAGCTAATAAATTAACTGACAGTGGGGTCAATTCCTGCTCCTCAGTGGCAGCTGGCCCTCCCTTGGAGCCTCTTTACAATCCCTTCACTTATTGCTAATTGATTTCCTAATTCCCCACAGCAGCTGTTATAAGTAAACCTCTTCCACTCCTCCATCCCCTTAATCTTCTCCCTGCTCTCCATACACTGAGCGGCAGGTGATTGTGCCTCTGTGATCAGTTCTCTTTCCCACTGCCTTTGGGTCCTCCTTCATCTTCTCCTCATCTCCCTGGGGCTCTTATCCCCAAGTCCCCCCCTTATCTTTCAGGACCTGGCTCCTTCATTTACTCCCTCTCTCCTAGCTTCAGTCTCTCCTCTTCTTTTTCCTTCACTCATGAACAAGCTCAAATATTCCTCAACCTATAGAAGCCTAACCATATTTCCCTTGAAGTTAATTTATTTCTCCTTTCATTACTGGCAAGTTCTTAACTTTTTCCCTCATTATAAAAGTAACATAGTAGTAGAAAAATTGGGAAGTAGAAATAATGGAACATATTTTGAACACTCATAATCACAGTTCTGGAAGTAATCACCAGTGTTAACATTTGGGTTTCTATCCTTCCAATATTATTTCTGTGCACTTATAATATTAATTTATTTCAACATCGAGAGCATTCTGGATATTCTATTTTGTAAGTTGACACTTTTCTTCTGTCAGTAAATATTCTTCTACATGATTTTTAATTATTGCATTAAAATTTCCATTGTATGGCTGCATTGTAATTTAGCCATTTTTTTTTTTTTAAGATGTTGGGGGTAGGAGTTTATTAATTAATTACTTTTATTTTTTTTGCTGTGTTGGGTCTTCGTTTCTGTGCGAGGGCTTCTCTAGTTGTGGCAAGTGGGGGCCACTCTTCATCGCAGTGCGCGGGCCTCTCACTATCACGGCCTCTCTTGTTGCGGAGCACAGGCTCCAGACGCTCAGGCTCAGTAGTTGTGGCTCACGGGCCCAGCCGCTCCGCGGCATGTGGGATCCTCCCGGACCAGGGCTCGAACACCTGTCCCCTGCATTGGCAGGCGGACTCTCAACCACTGCGCCACCAGGGAAGCCCTGTAATTTAGCCATTTTAAACCACAATCATAGGGTTATTTCCAACTGTTTGCTATAATTAACATTATAGTACAACCTTTGCAAATAAATCTTTTCACATATTCCCGATTATTTCTTTAGTACAAATTTCTGAAGGGAAGTTCCTGAGTGCATATTTTATTGCAAAATATAAACCTTTTTGAAAGAGTAGCCTACTATCATCCCTTCAACTTTTAACTCCCATTCACTAAATTCCAAGCAGTGCTGGCCCTTCCACCATCACTGAAGCTGCTCTGTCAGAGGTTAAGGTCAACATCGATTACTAATCACAAGTCTTCCCAGGCTTTATCTGGCCTAATCTCTTTTCAGCAACTGCCACTTTCTGTGCTTTTCTTTTAAACATGTTTTTTCCTACTATTTTATCTGAGTCCTTTGACTTCTCTGGTAATACATTTTCAGACTCTTTCCTGGTTCCTTTTCTTCTGCCTGATCTTTTACTTATTCTCTCCTCTTGCTTGAGATTTTCAACTATTGAGTTCATGCCACTGCCACATAGATCTCACCATAAATTTGACCTGATTTGGGGTCCGCTGGCCTCTCCATCCTCGCATCTCACCGCTCTTCCCTGACAGCTTCCTCTCCCCATCCATATATGTCCCAGTCGTTCTGAACTAATTGCATTTACTATGCCTTTGATCCTGCTGTGCTTAGAAATTCCTTCTCCCCTTCTTCACTTGATGAAGTTCTACTTATCCTTCAAAATTCACCTCTTTTAGGAAGCTCCTTGACAACCCCCCACTTCCACTCTTTTATGCCTCTTTGCCCCTTGGCCTGGCTGACTAGGGTGACCCTTCTCTATACTCTCATGTTTGTGTTTCCTTCCTTGTACTGTGTTATAACTGCCTGTCTCCTCCTTTAAGCTGTGAGCTCCTAGAGGGCAGGAATTGTGACTTTGAGAATTGTATCCCCAGAGCATAGCATGGTACTTGTTGTCGAGTAGAAACTTGTAGGAAACATCTTCCATCCCTTAATCAAATCATACTCTGATCTTCCTCTGGGGACCTCTCCACTGCCTTACTCTTGAGCCATAGGTTTGGGTGGGACTGACCTATTCCCTATTGAAGGGGTAGGTCCTTATTGGCCATATTACCCAATTATAGCAAATGACAAGAAAACTTTTTTTTTTTAGAAGAAAAGCTTTCTTTTAGTTCTGTAACAGCTGCTAGAAGATGTGTTTCTCTTCCCCTACATGTTGTATCATAAAGATTTAAGGTAGAATTGTTTACCCATTTTGCTAGCACGAAGGAGTGCCTGGAGCTGCCTGCAGGCTGTGTGGAAGATGAAGCTGGCATCCTGGAGGACAGAGCAGAGACACAGAGTGAGTCAGCATATGCATGCATGTATGTATTATTATTATTATTTAATTTAACAGTCATGTGTAATGTTTCTTACGTGCCAGGTGCTGTTCTACGTGCTTTATAAATATTAACTCATTTAATCAGCATGTCAGTCTTACGAAATAGGTATATTATTATCGTTATTTAACAGTAGAGAAAAACAATATACAGAAAGACTAGATAATTTGCCTGAGTTAACACAACTCATAAGTAGGGATTTGAAGCTGGGCTTAGTCACCAATCTTATGCTGTCCCTCATTGGACACAAGCACCAAAGAAGGGCTTAAAGAGCAGGGCTTTCTCTGAAGTCAAACATCTATTCAGTGTGATATCCTTTCTTCATTGTGTTTGAAATCTACATGACTGTAGGTCCTGCAGTTGGATGCAGAGTGAGGGAGTCACTCAGGCGGGCTTATGCTTTCTTGCCCATAGCTAATTAACACACAGCCTGTGATTTCTGAGCAAGCTTTTTACATCAGAAAATGGTCCCTGCTCAGAAAAAGCTAAGCAAGAGTCTGTCTCTTCACGTGGCTTATTGGATCATGGAATATGAGAGTTGGAAGGAGCCCTTAAAGGTAATCCCCTCTGATCCTCTAAGTTACTGATGGGAAAACTGAGGTCCATTGAGGAACTATGGCTTGCTCAGGATCAAAGAGAAAATTAGAGATGCACCAGGACTGGTGCCTTTCCCAGGTGTGTTATGTGTGCTGTACTCATGGTTTGTAGCCCTTTCCATCTGAGGAGACTTTATAGAACTCAAAATGTAACAGGCCAGACTGAGAGAGTGTAGTGACAAGGTTTGGGTCCTGCACTGTTGGAACTAGAAAGCAAAGGGCAAAGGTCAGCTCAGATACAGCCATAAGCAGGACAGAGGCTCCATTGCCTGCCCTTCCTATCTAGGATCATTCTGAGTGGCACCTCCCAGGAAACCCAGATATCTTGATGCGCATGTCAGGGTCACTTTTTTTTTTTCTTTTTTTTGTGGTACGCGGGCCTCTCCCGTTGCAGAGCACAGGCTCCGGACTCGCAGGCCCAGCGACCACGGCTCACGGGCCCAGCCACTCTGCGGCATGCGGGATCCTCCCAGACCAGGGCACGAACCCGCGTCCCCTGCATCAGCAGGCAGACTCTCAACCACTGCGCCACCAGGGAAGCCCCAGGGTCACTTTTGAGTCTTCACCTTCCTTGACCTCTCAGAACTGTTTGATACCATTATTCATTCCCTTTTCCAAACTGTTTTTCCTCTAAGGCACCATGACCTCTTGATTTTCTTCCTACTCTTCTAGCTGTTCCATCTCTGATACCTGCATGAGTTCTTTCTCCACCTGATTTTAAGGCTGGTGTCCACCCCAGACCCTCTCTTTTTCTCCCTTGCCATACTCTTCCTGGGGATAGATAGCCATCATCTGTCCCCATAGTTTTAATGATTTACATGCTGGTGTTTCTCAACATCATTTCTCCTAACTGTCTGTCTTTCTGTAAATGTCAGACCCGTATATTCAGGTCACCAGCTGGGCAGCTCCACTTGGATAGGAGATAAGATAGGGGCTAAAGAATAAGAGAAAGGATCCAAGAGTGGGAAAAGAAGCCTGGTGGCATCAAAGGAAGTATAGGAACTGATTTATGAAGGATCATATCTAGTACCTCACATATGTTATCTTATTTAATCTTCTCAACAGTACTATTCCCTATTTTACAGATGAGAAAATTGAGGATTAGGGTGTAAAGAACCTTTCCCAAAGGTCACACAGTGAGTGAGGAGCAGAGCTGAGCTTCAAACCCAGTTCTGTGTGACTTCAAAGTTGAAGCTTTTACAGACTGTGCATATCTGTGATCAAGTAGGTATCGTATAGTCAACACCTGCCATTTCCCTAGAGCCTTCAGGAGTACCTGGAAAAAGTTTGTGTCCAACAGCTTCTGAACAGAGACACCTAAAGGCCTTCAGCCTCTGGGGAGATATGAGTGACAGACCTAGTGTCCAGATATTCAGACTTGGTAAGCCTTTTTACTTGCAAAGGCCCTGAAAGGGGTGCTAAGGCTCTACAGTTCCTGCTAGAGGGAGTTAGTCTCCCAGGCTTCCCAGAGGAGGCCAACAAAGGCTTTGAGAAGTCTCACCCAGCCCAGCCCTCCCCAGATCTCCCTCAGGCAGCTATGACTCTCCTTGGACTCCTCCTGGCCCCTCCCCAGTCCAGATTAGCCCTGATTACTTTGTCATTTCAGGACCTGCCAGCCAGAGCACATCTATGGGGCAGAGTTATCTCTGGAGGCTCAGGAGTCTGGGGCCCCAGCCCTTTGGTATCTGAGTTTTAGGTGCTTCTTGGCAGTTGTGAGCACCTTGAGATTGGGGAGCACAGGCTCTGGACGTGCAGGCTCAGCGGCCATGGCTCACGGGCCCAGCCGCTCCGCGGCATGTGGGATCTTCCTGGACCGGGGCACGAACCCGTGTCCCCTGCATCAGCAGGCAGTTGGTCCCCATTTTTACTTTGTTTACTTTCAACTTTTTCAGAACCTTGAGCAAGAAAGAGGGGTGCTATTCATAGAGAACTTCTTGGAGCCCCAATATAATCTTTGCAGATACACATACAGACACATATATACACATGATCTTGGGGTCGTTTTAATGTACTCTTTGCATCATAGTTGCTTACTTTTATAAAAAAATACAAATTAATATTTTCCCAGATACTTTATTTCTCTATGGCTTTTGTTTATGGTACGAAAGTTGTAAACATTTATATGGTTAAAATAATCTTTCATCTTTTTTAGAGTCTCCAGGTTTTCAGTCTTTGTTAGGAAGGTCTCCCCTATCTTCAGTTTATAATATAGTCTCCAAAGTTTTCTTGCAATATTTTTTTCACTGTTTTACTTTTATTTTTTTATCTGTCTGGAATTCTTTTTTTTTGTATAATGTGTAAGATTAGAATCCCTTTTTACTTCCTCCCACATGGATAATCAGTTGTGCCAGCATCATTTATTAAATAGTCTGTTCTCTTCCTACCAAATTGAACTTCCACGTGTATCATGTGCTAACATTTTTTTTTCCCCCTCTGCATGGCTTGTGGGATCTTAGTTCCCTGACCAGGGATTGATCCCTGGCCCTCAGCAGTGAAAATGAGGAGTCCTAACCACTGGACTACCAGGAGATTCCCATGTTTACTTTCCATAAATACTGCTATTGATTGTGGATTTTCTTTTTTTTTTTTACTGACCTGTTTTTCAGTTTCTGTTTGACTCTATAATGTGTTCTGGTGAGGCAAAACCCTTTAACTTTTCTTCTTTTCACAATTTTCTTAGCTATTTTCAGTCATTTATTCTTCACATGAATTTGAAGATAATTTTATAAAATTCCATTAAATACATTGTTTATATTCTAATTGGAACTAATTCAATGTATATGTTAATAATTTGAGGAAACTGAAATTTTTACTTAGTTCTTCTGCTCCAAAAACATAGTATAATTTTCCATTATCCAGATGTCATTTTTATATATTCCAATACGTTTACTTCATTTAAGTCCTGTCTCCTTCTTATTATGTAGATCTCTAAGTGTGTTATAATTTTGGTTGCTTAAATGTAATACTTTCCTTATTTCTTTTGCTACTATTTTCCAATAGAATAAAGTTATGATTTTTTTTTTTTTTTTCTGTACGCGGGCCTCTCACTGTTGTGGCCTCTCCCGTTGCGGAGCACAGGCTCTGGACGCGCAGGCTCATCGGCCATGGCTCACGGGCCCAGCCGCTCCGCGGGAGAAAGAGAAGGTGAATGGCATGTGGTGCAGAGGACTGGGCTGGGGTTGGGGGGCAGCAGAAGAATAGGGGTGCCAGGCATGGAGGGTGTGGGCGAGAGAATAGTTTAAGCTTGGTTCGAAAGGAGAGAAGGCCATCTGAGGATGATGGACTGGGAGAAAGAGGAGGTATCAAACAGATATACAGCCAGAGGGTTGGGAGCCTGTGCCAGCGAATGGCATATCTGGCAGTGACGAGATGAACAGTGTGTCTGTGGCAGCAGGTGATGGACGTGGGAGAGCAGGATGACTCGATGCAAAGGGTAAGGCATGGCATGGGAGGGTCCTCCCCCTGCACGCTGAACTACTCCAGGACGATGGTGGGAGCAGGGAGACAGAGGAACACAGGCAAGCTGGTGCAGCCAGACAGTGTGAGCCCCAGGGGAGTTATGCTGGTGGGGAGCAATGGTCTTGCACACGGGGGTGTGAGGACACTGGCCCCACCATCTGGCTTCATCTGCTGAGTCAGGCAGATAAACATGTATGAGAGAGCAGAGTCATCACTGAGGATGGCTGCAGGAGGTGCCTGTGACCAGGTCTCAGTGCGGTCCAAGAAGAGAAGAGAGCCTTCTGTGAGGAGGTGAAGGATGAAGGGCATTGATTTGCCATGGAATAAGGAGTCCAGTGGGCACAGAGGAAAGCTTTGCAGGGAAGAGGGGCAGCTGGCATTTGGGAGAAGAGACATAGAAGAGTGTGAGGTTGAGAATGCCAGAGAGAAAAAAGGAGAAAGCTTACATGTTAGACAGTGACTTAAGTCTACAAGATGTAACATCTAAGCATGGGGGGTCCACGCAGATCTCTGGGGTCAGGTTGCCTTGTGGAACACCCAAGCTGTGGCTCCATAGAGACTCGGGCTGGTGCGGGGCTGCTGACAGCGGGCCAACCCACAGATAGGCTCTGGGTGGTCAGAGGCCATACCAGGAATTTCCAAAGACCTAGATGTAGAGCAGTTGCTGTCCAAAAAGAGATCCTTTCCTTCCTTGGAAGCTTCCCTTGCCTAGCTTCTAGGGCTCCCAGGATGAAGTCTGAGCTCAGAAACAGCCATCACTCACCCTGTCAGCTGCTAGAGACAGCCCTCTCTGCCCAACAATGCTGGGAATCCTGCTCTTCTAACATCCATTTTGATTTAAAATCTTTTATGTTTGAGATAAACTTTTCTCTGTTGACAGTGGGCTGGGTTTGACCTATTCAATAGGTGTGGGACTTCTGGCTTATGGTAAATCCTGATTGGAAAACAATATCACACATTTCCTTGTAAATGTATAAATATATATAGATGTTGGCTGTTCCCCTCCCCACCACCAACACACAGCATAGAAGCAATTTAAAGCAATTTAGACGTGCTCAGCATCTGGCCCTCATAAAAGGCCTTCAGTGAGTCATGATTTTGCACCAACAGAGAGGGCTTGTCTTGCTTGTGGAGAGAATTGTGTTTACCTCCCATCCCCATCCTGCCCGTGAGCCTCTCTATTGCTTTATGATGATCAGTCTGATTTGTGTGCAAAGAGACTGGTGAGATAAGAATTCAGGGAAGGGGAGCAAGAAGAGGAGGAGGATCCAGACAGTTACATATTTAAGGTGAAACTACCAGTTTTAAGAAGTTTACTGTTTTTGCTTTTGAGGAGCAAGCCAAAAAAAAAAAGCAGGGGAAAGAGCCTCATTTTGTGAGTTAGGGGATGGCCTCTATTCCTAATGTAGGCCACTCAATATCTTAGAGCCTCAGTTTGCTCATCTGACAAGTGGGACCAGTAATGGGTACCCTATCCAGTTGAGAGAGAAAAGGACAGCTCTTGCTTGAGTTGTGGAGTGAGCACCTTAAATATGCCATTTCATTTAATACCAAAGACAATCCCATGAAGGAGTAGGCATTAAACCATTCTTCAACTGAAGGAACTGAGACATGGAAAGGCTAAGTGGTTTGTTCAAGGTCACTCAGCATGTCAGAACTCAAACCCACATCTGTCTGGCTCCAAATCCTGTGTTCTTTTCATTACTTCATGCTGACACTTAAGTCAAAGGACACATCCCAGACTCCCCCTGGGAAGGGGAAAAGCACAAGATTGCTTCCCTGCTCCAAGGCTTGAAGTGTCCCTGTGTCTTTTGTCCTCACAGAAGTTCCAGCCAATCCGAGTTCTATTTCCTCAGGGCCCTGCTGTCTGCTGTGGGAGCAGGTGGGTTGTTAATCTGATAAACGGCTTCCTGCTAAGGTGGGAGGGTGAGCTGAAGATCTGCTGAATTGCCCTCCAGAGTGGCAGGTGGGAGACTCCAGTGCCTTTGCCCATGGAATCGCTCTAGGACTATGATCTGAAAGGATGAGGGCTTTGGGGTTGGTCAGCTCTAGGTAGGAGTCCTGGCTCTGCCTCTTGCTAACAGTATGACCTTAAGTTGTCTGACCTTCAGTTTCCTCATCAGTAAAATGTGGATAAGAGCTCACTGAAGGGGGGATGTTGTTGTGACTATTAAATGAGCTAATGTGGGAAGTGTGCCTAGCACCTGTGTTGTATATTGTACACAACCGAGTAAAAGGCAGCTGTTGTCTCCATGAGGGGAGTGAGCAGACCTCCAGGAGAGCTGTTTCTGCATCGAGTAGTTTTTGTGTCCCCTCCCCCAAATCCACAACAAAGTCAATCATTTATTCATTTGTTCAGAAAATGTGTTCCAAACACTCACTCTGCCAGTGGCTGGGGCAAACATATACAAGACAGGCAGTGTCCTTGCCCATATGGAGCTCACAGTTGAGCTGGAACCACGTGGCAGAGAAATATCTAGTACAGTCATAGAGGGGGCAGAATCTGGGAATCTAATCCTCACCAGTGGGGTCTGTCAGAGTCAGGCCTTCTCTCCAGGTGTAACAGATTCTTATTATGGAGTGGTGGAGCACACCCCTTCCTTGGTGGAGACAGGAAAGACTGGGCTGCCAGACTGTTGAGAGGAGGGGGTGGGGGGTGTCCAAGGTGGACCTGGGGGAGCTTCCTATCTGGTGTTGGCAAAAACCCACCACCTTTGGCAGAGACAGACTGATGCCAAAAAAAAATAAAAGGTATAATTTATTTGTTATCTGAGACATTTATAGAGTGTTAGGAGTTGCCATATTTGCCAGGGACAGTAAATGTGCCAGGGACAGTAAATGTACCAGGGACCTGTTCCAGCTCCCAGCCCACTGACTCACAGGTCACCTTGATGTTGGGCAGATCAGTGAGTGCTCTGGGCCTTTCCTGGGAGGCAGTAAGATGGGTGCCTGGGTCCAGGCATGGAACTTGGCAAAAGGGCTCATTGCTAGTCTGCTTGGTCTAAGGTACAGCTGTCCTGGGGATTAGGTAGGGTGTAGGCACACAGTTCACCCCTCTGGGCTTTCCAGGATCTTCCATGATTCAGCCCCTTCCCATCCCATTCTACCCCATTATCCTGCTTGTTCCTCAACAGTCAACACCTACACCAAGCTAGCAACTCATGAGTCTCCAAGCACATAGAAAGTCAGTCCCACTTCAGTGATTTGTTTGCAGTTGGATCCCTACTGCTTCGCTTCTTAGCCATAGCTAGATCATCTCTCAAGCCCAGCTCTCATTCTCCCTCCTCCAGAAAGCTTTCCTTAACTTCTTCTACAGCACATGCTGAGCTTTCTCCTTGTAGATCTCCCCATTTTAGTGACTATTCGTTAATTATCTCGTTCATTAATTTATTCAATGCATTGGCAAGTCTTGCGCATTCTCTATGAAAAATACTTCCCCAATCCATCTAGTTCTCTCCATCTCTACTGCTCCCACCCTAGTCACCTCTTGCTTGGATTACTAAATACCCTTGTAACTGGTCTCCTTGCTTTTGCTCTGCTTCTCCCCAACCTTTCCATACTCTGTGGAGCATCCAACGATCTTTTGTAAAGATAAATTAGCTCCTGTCACTCCCCTGCTTACAGTCTTCTAGTAGCTACCCAAACTCCTCACCACAGCTCACAAGGCTCTGCTAATCTGGCACTTGAGTGCCTTCCCAGCCTTTTCTCATCCTGTCATTCCTCTTGCTCATTCCACTTCAGGCACCTCAGCCTTCTCTCTGTTCCCCCAAAAGGCCAAACCACTACCACTCCCTCAAGATCTTTGCACTTTCTGGGCCTTCTGTCTAGAATGTTCTCAGTTCCTCAATGTCTACCTCCTTCTCATCTCTCAGCATTCTGTTCGACTGTGGTCTCCTTAGTGAGATATTTCCTGACCACCCTATCTAAAGTAGTTCCTGCCCTCCTCAAGTCACACTTTATCTCATTACACTATTTCCTTTATATCATTAACATTTTCTGAACTTACCTGTTTTCTTTATATTGTCTGCTTCTTTCCAGTAGAGAGGAAGACAATACCTGTCTTGTTCACTGCTCTATCCTCAGAGTTTAGAATAGTGCTTAACACATACAAAACCAAAAAATATTGTTTAAAAATTTATTATGTGGGTATTAAATATCTTCTTTGTGTAAAGCACTGAAAATCAATAATTACTACCACTGATTAGAGATACAAGTGCCTATCCTTAAAACAGGGTTTCTTAAAGGTGGTCCACAAACTGGTGATCTGTCAATGAGTTTGCAAGTGATTTGATGGTTTTAGAGGAAAAACTGATGGAACAATTTTGTTCACATACACTTAACTAATCTAAAATGAAAGGTTAATTAAGATTTCCACAGAAAGTCTATTACTTTCTTTTTTTTAAAATTAATTTATTTATGGCTGTGTTGGGTCTTCGTTTCTGTGTGAGGGCTTTCTCTAGTTGTGGCAAGCGGGGGCCACTCTTCATCGTGGTGCGCGGTCCTCTCACTATTGAGGCCTCTCTTGTGACGGAGCACAGGCTCCAGACGCGCAGACTCAGTAATTGTGGCTCACGGGCCCAGTTGCTCCGTGGCATGTGGGATCTTCCCAGACCAGGGCTTGAACCCGTTCCCCTGCATTGGCAGGCAGATTCTCAACCACTGCGCCACCAGGGAAGCCCTATTACTTTCTTAATAATTGTTTCATCATATTCACTGCAAGGACTGCATTGGTCAGTTTATCATAGCTAATTTCAGTTATCAATTATAGATTATTTTAGATAATGTGTTTCATATCAGGGCAGTGTTATAATTCTTAATTGTAAAAATCTACATTTTTGTTGTTACTGTTGTGTTGCATTAAATTTCTCATGATTCCAAAGTAGTTCATTAAAGAGTAAAATGAATGATGAAGATAATATTATCAATAGTGCAATACAGGATAACTCTGTAAGTATAAATATTAAATATGGCTCTAGTATGAATATACACCATGAATCTGTATGAGCTAGGACAAAATTATTTATAGGAGTGTTGTTTTGGCACAGTAGCTGAAAATGGGAAGTTCAAATAAGAAATGTAGTGCTGAATGTTTGAAAAGTGGACTTTATTGTAATGGTCCCTAAGGATATTGTTCCTATAGGACTTTGTCCTGTAGTGGCACAAAGCCATCAAATTCTGACACAATTTTTTTTTTTTTTTTTGGCTACTCCACATGCCTTGCAGGATCTCAGTTCCCCACCCAGAGACTGAACCTGGGCCATGGCAGTGAAAGCCTGGAATCCTAACTGCTAGGCTGCTAGGGAACTCCCCACAATTTTTAAACAAAGTATGGTTATGTCTCTGGCAAAACAAATTATATTTTCCAGAGTAAGTATAGGAAACTGATTAATTTTGTCAGTAAAGGTAGGGAGGAGACCAAAACTACAAAAATATTGTTCAAAGTTGTACTTCTTAGAGCAAAATCATATACAAGTCATATTGCTGTGAAGACACCTGAATAACCAGCTTAAGCTGAGCTAATGATAAGTATTGGGCTTGGAGAGAAAGCAGAACAAGCTTTGGGCACAATTATTTTTATCAAGAGATCCTTCTGAAAGTAAGTAAAGAAAACAGTTAGATGTGGAACCTGACTTATGGCTCAAGTCAGTCCTCACTGATCTGACTATATAGACACTTTGGTGAAAAGTTGAAAACAATTTTTATCCTTCTCACTGTTTTGGGATAATTATTAATTTGAAAAGTATTATGTTTTGTTTATAATTTTAAAAATTGAAGTGGGTTTTCAACTAAATGTGGTAGACTGAACACATGTGTTTACTTTCCATTACTTCCTCAAAATTGTTAGTAAATGGATTTTTAAAAAAGCATAAGTGGACTTCTGCTTTAATCTATGATAGAGTAATAGGGGCCACATTTACCCTACCACTGGAAACAATTAGAAACTGTACAAAATGTATGAAACACCTGTTTTCTGATGTTGGACTAGAGGTAGTACAGGACTGTGATCCCTAAGGGAAGAGAGGCAAATGAGGTGAGCTCTATCATCACTTAGGCTTTTACCTGGAAGTACATTTTGGATCAAATAAAGTATGCATATTATAAACCCCAGAGCAACCACACGCACACACAAAAAAACAAAAAACCCAAAGACAAAAACCCAGAGAGCTATAGCTAATAAATCAGTATTGGAGATAAATTGGAGTACTAAAAATACTCAGTACAAAATTAGACAAGCAAAAAGAGAAAAATGACAGGACAAAATATGAAGATGGTAGACTTAAGCCCAACCATATTAATAATTGTTATCAAATATAAAGGTTCTAAACACCCCAATTATAAGGCAGAGATAGACCAACTGGATTAAAAAGCAAAACCCAACTATGCACTTTCTAGAGGGAATCTAAATATATATACATAGGTAGATGAAAAGTAAAAGGATGGAAAAGTAATACCATGCAAACACCAATCATAAAAAAGCTAGCATGGGCTTCCCTGGTGGCACAGTGGTTGGGAGTCTGCCTGCCGGTGCAGGGGACATGGGTTTGAGTCCTGGTCTGGGAGGATCCCACATGCCATGGAGCAACTAAGCCCGTGAGCCACAACTACTGAGCCTGTGCGCCTGGAGCCTGTGCTCCGGAACGGGAGAGGCCGTGATAGTGAGAGGCCCGCGCAGCACGATGAAGAGTGGCCCCCACTCACCGCAACTGGAGAAAGCCCTCGCACAGAAACGAAGACCCAACCCAGCAAAAATAAATAAATAAATAAGCTAGCATGACCATGTTAATATCAAAGGGTGTCTTAGAACAAGAAATTTCATATGGGATAAAGAAGGTCATTTCATAGTAGTTGAGAGTACAATTCATCAGGAGGACATAAACATTCTAAATGTGTGTACATCCAATAACAGAGCTTCAAAATACATGGCAACAAAAATTAATAAAGAAATTAACAAACCCACTATTATTGTTAGAGATTTCAACATTCCTTCTTCAGTAACTAACAGGACAAACAGACAATATCAGTAGGGATATGGAAGATATTAATAATACTATCAACCAACATGACCTAATTGACATTTATAGAACACTCTAGCCAACAATAGCATTAGGCCATATTATGAGTCATAGAACAAGTCTCAATAAATGTAAAACAATTAAAATCATACAGAGTATGTTTTCTAATAAGAATGAAATTAAATTAAAAATCAGTAACAGATATTTGGTAAAAACAGTGCACCTTTAAATAACGTAATGGTCAAATTAGAAATCATAAAGGAAACTTTAAAATATTTTGAATAAAGGTGAAGAAAGTGTTCAGAATTCATGGGATACAGCTAAGGCAGTGCTCAGAAGATAATTAATAGCTTAGAAAAGAAGACAGTTCTCCACAGTGATTGAGGCTTTTACCTTAAGAAGCTAGGAGAAGAGGAGCAATTTGAGTCCAAAGGAAGTAGAAGGAAGGAAAAAATAAAGATCAGAAAACAGAAAAATAGAGGGCTTCCCTCATGGCGCAGTGGTTAAGAATCCACCTGCCAATGCAGGGGACACGGGTTTGAGCCCTGGTCTGGGAAGATCCCACATGCCGTGGAGCAACTAAGCCCATGCGCCACAACAACTGAGCCTGCGCTCTGGAGTCTGTGAGCCACAACTACTGAGCCCATGTGCTGCAACTACTGAAGTCCACGCTCCTGGAGCCTGTGCTCTGCAACAAGAGAAGCCACTGCAGTGAGAAGCCTGCACACTGCAATGTTCGCTTCAACTAGAGAAAGCCCGCGCGCAGCAATGAAGACCCAAGGCAGCCAAAAATTAAAAAAAAAAAAAAGAAAAATAGAGAAAATCAATGAAATGAAAGATTTAGGTTTTTTAAATCAATAAAGTTGACAACATCTAAATAGATCAAGGAAAAAAAGACATAAATTATCAGTATCTGGGAAAAGATAAAACACTACTAAAATCCTACATTAATTAAGGGGATAATAAAAAGATATTATGAATAACTGCAAATACATTTGAAAACTTAGATGAAATGGAAAAATTCCTTGCAAGACACAATTTTCCAATAGTGACTCAAGAAGAAACATTTCTGAATATCCATATGTCAATAAAAGTGATTAAAGTCATATTAAGACATGTTTTCACGAAGAAAATTCCTAGGCCCAGATGGTATTATTGATGAATTATGTCAAACATTTAAGGAAGTGATAATACCAATCCTTTAGCCCTGAAGAACTTTCAGAAAATAGAATTGGATAGTATACTTTCCAGTTCATTTTATGAGGCTGATATTAAACCAGACAAAGACACTACAAAAAAAAATTATAAACCAATATCCATCAGGAACAGGGAAAAATCCTTAAACTATTAGCAAAATGAATGCAGCAATATACTAACAGGTAAATATGTCATGATTCAGTAGGGCTTATCCCAGGAATGCAAGGTTAATTTAACATTTAAATATCAATAATTGGGGGCTTCCCTGGTGGTGCAGTGGTTAAGAATCCACCTGCCAGTGCAGGGGACATGGGTTCGATCCCTGCTCCAGGAAGATCCCACATGCCGCAGAGCAACTAAGCCTGTGCACCACAACTACTGAGCCTGGCTCTAGAGCCCGTGAGCCACAACTACTGAGCCTGTGTGCTGCAACTACTGAAGCCCACACACCTAGAGCCTGTGCTCCGCAACGGGAAGCCACTGCAATAAGAAGACTGCACACCACAACAAAGAGTAGCCCCCACTTGCTGCAACTAGAGAAAGCCCATGCACAGCAACGAAGACCCAACAGATCCAAAAATAAATAAAATAAATTTAAAAAAAAAAATCAATAAGTGTAATTTACAACATTAAAAGTGAAGATATATCTTTATAGATATGCATTGAAAGCCTTTGGCAAAATTCAACACCCATTTATGAAAACCTTCCAGTAAACTATGAGTGCCAGGGAACTTCTTCAACTTGATAAAGGCCTTCCATGAAAACCTACATTTTTTTTTTTTTTCAGTTTTTAAAATTTTTTTAAATTTATTTTTAATTAATTTTTATTGGAGGATAGTTGCTTCACAATGTTGTGTTAGCTTCTACTGCACAGCAGAATGAATCAGCCATATACATACACATATCCCCTCCCTTTTGGATCTCCCTCCCATTTAGGACACCACAGTACATTAAGTAGAGTTCCCTGTGCTATACAGTATGTTTCCCTCAGTTGTCTATCTTATGCACAGTATCAGTAGTGTATATGTGTCAATCCCAACTCCCCAATCCCTCCCATCTGAAAACCTACATCTTATTCTTAACAGTGAAAGACTATTTTCCCTCTAAGATGTAAGGATGTCTGCTTTCACCACTTTTTTGTTCACCACTTATTTTTTAATATTTTTGCGAAGGTCCTAGCCAGGGCAATAAGGCAAAACATACAGATTGGCAAAGAAGAAGTAAAATAATATTTATTTGCAGATGACATGATTGGGTATGTGGAAAATCCTAAAATTCTACAGAAAAGCTACTAGAACTAATAAGTAGGTTGGCAAGTTCACAGGATAAGGTCAATATATAAAAGTTCTTTTTCTCTATACCAGCAATGAACAATTGGAAATGCAATTTAAAAAATACTACTTACTATAATAGCATAAAAAACACCTGAGGTGGGGGCAGTTGTGTGTATGTGTGGGTGGGGGGCATATGGGAACTCTCTGTACTTGGATTTTGCCATGAACCTAAAACTGCTCTAAAAAATAAAGTTTATTTTTAAAAAAACACATGTGAAGTACTTGGGGACATAGCTTACAAGATTTATGTGAGACTTGTACACTAAAAAGTACAAAACATTGCTAAGATAAATGAAAGGAGACCTAAATAAATGGAGAGGTATGCCATGTTCATGAATTGGAAGACTTAATATTGTTAAGATATCAGTTTCTCCAAATTGACCTGTAGATTCAATGCAATCACAGTCAAGCTGATTCTAAAATTTATAGGGTAATGCAGAAGACCTAGAATGGCCAAAACAATTTTGAAAAGAGCAAAGTTAGAAGGAAGTCTTACGCTACTTAATTTGAAGACGTACTATAAAGTTACAGTTATCAAGACATTCTAGGTATTGGCATAAGGATAGATATATGGGTCAATAGAAGATAATAGAGTCCAGATATAGACCCAAACACATATAGGCAATTGATTTTTGACAAAGCGTCTGAGGTATTTCAATGGGGAAAAGGAAAATCTTTTCAAGTACTGGATCAACTGGATAGCTATATGGAAATAAAGAATCTTATCCCTTACCTCACACCATGCACAAAAAGTAACTGAAATGGATCCAGACCTAAACAGAAAAGCTAAAATTGTAAAGCTTTTAGAAGAGAAAAATTTCACAACTTTGGAGTAGGCAAGGATTTCTTCAGTAGGACACAAAAAACACAACTGAAAAGAAAATTGAAATTTAACTTCATCAAGATTTAAAGAACCCGGGTGAACTAGCCCAAGAAAGAAGCAAATATAATTATAGAGATGATGAAAGGAGCTCCTAAGATATGGCTGTGCAGCAGAACTAGAGTCATCCAGTCTAGATTGGAGCAGAAAGGCTCTGGGAAAGATGAGTTCAAGGGATTGATAAACTTTTGATGTGTTTAAGTAGAAGGAGTGGAGATGACCAGGATGGAGAGTTCGGTGATAGATTAGTGGAAGATGCATAGAAAGTAAGAAAAGTAATAAGACCAGTATTAATTCTTGTTACTATTTGTATAAGGAGGAAAGAGAAAGCATACTGCAGGGCTTGCCTGTAATAGCATTACAGATGATAATAATGTAAACATTGAATATTAATCTAATTAGAAATGATATTGAAAGGATGGAAGAGGGAAAATGTGGAGTGTCACAGGTATGTGGTGGTTTCCAGTAGTGGTAAAAGAGACTTAAGTCCTTATCTTCTGTAAGCATATTAGTTGAATATAGAGTGGGAAGGGCAGGGAAGGGAATGAAGAGGGTGGCTGTTTTTCATAATAAGTCTTGTAGAGTTTTTTGTGTTGTTGAACTATGTGCATATGAACATGATTTGAAGCCTGGTACTGCCACTTACTAGCTGTGTAACCTTGGCAAGTCACTTAACCTCTCTGTTGCTTGGTTACATATTTTGCTGCAAATTGGTGTAATAATGTGCTTTCCTCAGAAAGCTGTTTTTAGAGTGAACTAATTTAATCTATGTAAAATACTTGGACTAGTGTCCAGTACAAAGTAAGTGCTGTGAGTTACTGTTATAATTATGTATAGGCATTACTTTGAAAAGTATTAAAATGAAAATAAAAACAAAAATTGTGCGAATCTTAAAAGGTTTTACCTAATATTGGTGGCCTTTATGTATTTACCTAATATTGGTGGTCTCTATGTCTTTATGTCCCATTAAATCAATAACCCTGTAAGGAATATATTTTATTATTCTCTATTAAAAATTTATTTATTTAGGCCATGCCAGGTCTTAGTTGTGGCACGCAGACCCATAGTTGCGGCACGTGGGATTTAGTTCCCTGACCAGGGATTAGAACCCGGGCCCCCTGCATTGGGAGCACAGAGTCTTACCCACTGGACCACCAGGGAAGTCCCTAGTCTCCATTTTTAAATAAGTTGAGGCTCAGGGAAGTTAAACACCTGCCCAAGATCAACCAGCTAGTTATTGCCAATTCCCTTAATGTCAGGATTTCAGTTGGGCCAATCTGGCCACAGATCCTAGCCTTTTCCCATTTGCCTCCTATGCTCATGGTTTACTGAATGTTTCACAGCCCAAGCTAGATCATAAGCTCCTGTGGGAAGTGAGGGAGTGAGCAGGGTGTAGTCCTACATGCCTAGTGGAGAAATTGCACAGGGCATCATGGAAGACACTCAGTGAGTAGTTCCTGATGGGAAGGCCTGGCCCATGGTAAGTACTGAACAAATATTTGTTGAATGAATGAATGAGTGTGCAGGGTTCTGAAGCCCTGGGAAGATGTTAAGATGCTCCCCAGGAATGCAGGCTGAGGGGGGTGGGGAGTGAGGAAACAGCTTCAGGGGAGACTCTAAAAGCTCCACGCTGCTTTTCAGGCCTGTCCACCCCCATCCCAGGGCCTGGAGCTGAACAAGCTGAAGACTGAGTGTGACTGCATTTACCCAGCCAGTGAATTCCATATATTCCTAAAAAATTAACCCAGAAACCTTCACAGATCCTCATATTAATGCTAACTTATTTCTGCCCCCCACCCCAAATGGCCCAGAACCCTACTTGTGTAGATATCCTTGCTTCTGTCACCAACATGAGCAAGCTGGCTTTCTTGGTGTGTCACTTTCCACAAAACAACTCAAGGCTTTAATCACAGAGAAAACAAAGTTGTGATAGGTGTGTTTGCTGGTTTTATTGAGTTGAACCTCACAGAAATGGGTTAGAAAGATCTTAAGTACTAGTACTCTCCCACTTAGTGAATATTCCTTTTCTGTCCTAGAGGCCTTACCCTGAGAAACTTCTTTTATTTTTAAACCTGTACATATTTTAAATTTATTTATTTATTTATTTACTTTTGGCTGTGTTGGGTCTTCGTTGCTGTCGCGGGCTTTCTCTAGTTGCAGTGAGCGGGGGCTACTCTTCATTGCGGTGCGCGGGCTTCTCATTGCGGTGGCTTCTCTTGTGAGCACAGGCTCTAGGCACACAGGCTTTAGTAGTTGTGGCACGTGGGCTCCAGGTGCGCAGGCTTCAGTAGTTGTGGCGCACGGGCTTAGTTGCTCTGAGGCATGTGGGATCTTCCTGGACCAGGGATCGAACCCCTGGCCCCTGCACTGGCAGGCGGATTCTTAACCACTGCGCCACCAGGGAAGTCCCGCCTGAGAAACTTCTAATGCAACTGAGTTGCTTTCCCAAACTCTAGAAAGCCAAGGGCTGCTCGGTGGCCCCATGATCTTTTACCTCTACTCAAGCTTGGAGGAGGCTTCAAACAAAAATTTCTGAGCCTTAAAACCAAATTGTTCTGACTCAAAACCAAACCCAGTCCACAAGTTCAGCTCTCCTGTGGCAATGACCCTTGTTCTGCAACGGAAGTGGGGGCGGAGGTGGAGGAATCTCAGTTTAGCTCACCCAGACAGGGTGGCTGCCCTGATACCAGGTGGGTTTTGATCGAAAGAGTCCTGTTTTGAGTTCCTCTCTCTCTTCAAAGCTCATCGGGCTTTTTTGTTGCCATAGACTAGGAGTTTGAGACCTCGTTTCTAGCAATCAAGACTAGGAGTTTGAGACCTCGTTTCTAGCAATCACTCTGCTAAAAGTCGCTTGAACTCGTGTCAGGTAACCACTCTGGGTCTTAGTTTGTGCTTTTTTACGGTAAGGGATTTAGACCAGCCCAGTGATTTTCAAACTCTTTCCCCTAGTTGCAAGACTCTTTGTACAAAGGAAATCTGTCTGGATGCCCAATATGGAAAAGAGGTAGAACTGCTTGACTTGAAAGTGGACTGTCTCCCCCATTATGTGGCCATACTGAATGTGGTTTTAAAATTGTTTTAATTTTTTTCCCCAAAGATGGATAATATGTTAATAGGACAATGGGAGAAAGACAAGAAAGAGGTAATGATGTGGGAGGGAGGGAGTTAACAGATCATTGGCTATGCTTCCATATAAAAAATGGATATAAAAGGTTTTTTTTTTATAATTTTATTTTTGGACATTAGATTTTTTTCATTCAATAGACAGCCTCAAGCATACAGATTTTTCCTTTATTGAATTAGTGACTTATGATAAATTTCCAGGCATGGACACAAATGGTAATGACTATGGATAAATGTTAATATTTCACAAGGGGCTATTTACCACAAACATATGAGTACAGTGGTTTCCCACAACTTGCTGCCAATGAACAATAGCATTTTATAAATTTATTTATTTATTTTTGGCTGCATTGGGTCTTCATTACTGCACGCGGGCTTTCTCTAGTTGCAGAGAGCGGGAGCTACTCTTTGTTGCGGTGCATGGGCTCTAAGTGTGGGCTTCAGTAGTTGTGGCACATGGGCTCAGTAGTTGTGGCTTGTGGGCTCCAGAGTGCAGGCTCAGTAGTTATGGCGCACGGGCCTAGTTGCTCTGTGGCATGTGGGATCTTCCTGGACCAGGGCTCGAACCCGTGTCCCCTGCATTGGCAGGCGGATTCTTAACCACTGTGCCACCAGGGAAGTCCCGATAAAAGGCATTATAGAAGATATTAGTACATGGTTTCTCTGAAATGTCTTACAAATTATGACATGAAATTATATTGTTGTACGTATGCCAACTCAAAAGAATAACATTATAGTACCTTAAGTGGACACTGTCTTGGCTGTATGACCGTAGTAAGTCAGGATGGTCACCCAGGGACCTGGCTTTTCCTGCTCATCTAAATGATAACAGCTTTCATTACTACAACACTTCATTTTATGCTATCTTATTTCTGTGATAGGCCCTGTGAGCTTGGTTGGGTCAAGGGTCACCCAGAAAAAAACCAGCTTCCACTTTCTTTAATTATGCAAACTAGAGCTAGGTGACTGAGATCTTGCCTTTGGTCTGCAAGACATAGGGAGTTTTGCAAGCCCTAGGGGAGTGCAGAATTTCCTGAAGATGTTGCAAGGTGGCTGGCTTTCTTCTGAAGTCATGCAGTATTTTCCTTTGCTTTAGTTATGACTGCACGGGTGCTGAGAAGCAAACTGAAAACTAGCACCTTGGAGCGGGCTTTTCTCCACAGGCCCCCCAGAGGCGAGGCCAGCTCATTTAGAGGGAAGGGCTTGGTGCCACTGCTTCCAGCTAAAGTACTGTGATCCAATTCCACCTCCTGGTTCCTTCACTGGTAATCAGTTTTCCGAAACACAAGTATTTTTGCTGAAGGTAGGAGACACAAAGCTTGAAAATTTAGAGAAGAGAGCTAGATGGCTGAGATGTTACAAAAGTTCCTATTTTGCTAGTTTAATTTGGAAAAGGACACACGAATTCCCAAAGAAAACGAGCTTTATTGCAGAAGAACAAATTTCATCAGGTATTTCATCAGCAATCACACTGGGCATCCCTATACAGTCATTGCCCCGTATCTCTTAGCTCCAGGTTGTGCTGCAGTGAGAGGAGAACCTGGACATCAGAGGACCCGGGAGCCAGTCCCAACCTCACTCAGGCTTTTCTAGGCACATTTCAGATGAAAGTCACCCCTGCTCCCTACCCCACCCTCAGCCCAGCAGAGGTGGCCTTCCAGATATCCTTCTTCTTTTTCTGCCAGGGCTTATAATGTAAAGCTATTAAACATTTTCAAACTTCACAATGGTATCACCTTGAGTCCAGGTAAATCTTTAAAGAATTGACCCTATTCCCTAATGAGCAGGAAGATTACCTGGCTTTTGCACATGACCATAAGCAGAAGATGCTAAATAATACCTTAAAGAGACTCCACTAAATATACTAAGCCTGATGGGGATTTTAAGTGTTTGAGAATCTGAAGGGAATGGAATTATTCAAAGGACAAGATTTAAAAAAAGGTCACCATTCTCTGAATATAACAGCATATGAGTTCCTGAAGTATTTAAATAGAAAGTGAAACTGAATCATACTGTTTACTTTTCAGAGTAAAAGCTATTGAGAATTCAAATCTTCCCTGAAAGAGCAACAGGGTTTTTGTAAAATATTTCTTCCCATTCTTTGAAATTTGGAGTTTATATTAAAACCTGGGGGTTATGCTTTATTGAAGGCAACACTTTACTTCAATAATGAAGAATGCCACGTGGTCAGGGAGTGGTGTCCTGGAGAGAAGACAGTGTAGGCTCTGAGGTAGCAGAGCACATGACTGAACCACAGATTGGGTCAGACACCAGAGGCCTAGGGAAGCAGCTGCTTAATCTTGTATAGGTTGAGAGCTTAGTAAATGGCAATATCAGTGTTTAGAGGGATCTCACGATACCTTTGACAGTTAGCTTAGGTGAGCTGGAGCTCAGTGTATATCAAGGGCCTAGAGAGTTTTTATAGGAAAAGTTAGGGAAAGAGTGGATACATAAGGGGAAAAAAAGGATCTTTCTCAAGAAAATTAATTTTGTAGGTTTTTCATTTGTAGGGTGGTTTGGTCACTTTCCCTCCTATGTGCTTGAAAATATATTACTGCCCCAATAAATTTCTAGTCCATTTAGCCTGCTCCAAACCCCAGTTAACCCCCTCTTCTTAATCAGAGTTTTCTCCAAATTCGGATATCTGTGTCTTGAAAAGAACACACCCTGGGTCTTACCTGCCTCTGGGACTTTCTTCTTGAAGCTGCCCCTGCCTGGGCCATTCCTCCCCCTTCCTATCTCTCTGACTTCTATCTCCACTTCATAGCTCCCCATCCATCCTTCCATGCCTTCCCTAATGTCCCCTCCTATCTCTGACCACCACAGCATACCCTGTGCTTTTTAGGTGGTATGAGCATATAATTTAATGTCTAAATTAGAATACTTTTGGAAGTAAAAGGGGGTACTTGTAATTAATAATGATGCAGAGCTTACAGTTATATACTAGGGACAGTCTCAGGCAAACCAGGATGGATGCTCCGTTTCAGGGCATTTACTGTAGTCTTGCCTCTCCCATAGGCAGGCTGAAGATTCTGAGGGCAATGACTGTCTCATCTTTGCATCCCTTCTCATGTCCAGTTAGTAGTGTGTGTGTATATATATATATATATATTTAATTTATTTATTTTTGGCTGCGTTGGGTCTTCGTTGCTGCATGCGGGCTTTCTCTAGTTGTGGTGAATGGGCGTTACTCTTTGTTGTGGTGCGTGGGCTTCTCATTGTGGTGGCTTCTCGTTGCGGAGCACGGGCTCTAGGTGCATGGGCTTCAGTAGTTGTGGCATGCGGGCTCAGTAGTTGTGGCTTGTGGGCTCTAGAGTGCAGGCTCAGTAGTTGTGGCGCATGGGCTTAGTTGCTCCTCGGCATGGGGGTCTTCCTGGTCCAGGGCTTGAACCCTTGTCCCCTGCATTAGCAGGCGGATTCTTAACCACTGTGCCACCAGGGAAGCCCAGTTAGTATACTTTTTAAAGAATAAACTTTTTATTTTGAAATAATTTTAGATTTACAGAAAGTGGCAAAGGTAGTACAGAGTTCCGTATATCCCTCACCCAATTTCCCCCCATCGTTTACATTTTGCATTTCCATGATACATTTGTTAAAACTAAGAAACTGCATTGGTTTATTACTGTTAATTAAACTTCAGACTTTATTTGGATTTCACCAGTTTTTCCATTAATGTCCTCTTTCTGTTCTGGTCCAGACCAGGATACCATACTGCATTTGGTTTACATGTCTCCCCTAGTCTGTGACAATTTTTCAGCCTTCCCTTTTCATGACAGTCTTGAGGGGTACTGGCAAAGTTTCCTGCAGAAATGTCCCCCAAACTTGATTTGTCTGTTTTCTCATGGTTAGACTGACGTTATGGGTTTGGGGGAAATACACCACAGAGGTGAAGTGCCCTTTTCATCATACGTATCAGGCGACACACATTACGCACATGACATCACTGGGGATGTGAACCTTCATCACTTGGGGAATGTGTTTTTCCTTTCCCTATTCTGTTCACTGGGAACAAGTCACTAAGTTTAATCTCCTCTCAAAGGGTGGAAGAACCTCTAACTCTACCTTCTGGAAGGGATAGTATCTACATATATTTTTATTCATTTATTTATTTCAAAACTGATTATTTTCTGGCAACCTTATCTCTGTTTTCTGTTTAACAGCCTGTGGAAGAACAGCTTAAGACCACCCAGTGGTTTTTCCCACCCATTCAGTGTCCTGAGCAGTGGGAGCTGCAGGCCAGCCTTCAGTGGCAGGCTGAGCACTCCAGTGTTCTGCAGATAGGCACAAAGGGCACTTGCTTGCCTTCAGGCCAGCCTGTAACCTCAGGTTGAGCAGCAGTAAAGTCAGAAGCTGAAGCAGTTCATTCGCTTGGAAATCCTCCACAGTCACAGCCTTTTTAGCATACCCTGCTCGTCCTTTTCAGTCCTTTCAGGATCTCTGTATAAGTAGAATCACACATGATCTCTCATGGGTGTTCATAGAAGCCTGCACAGAACTTCCTGGACCAGCCTCCACCACATCAGACCCACTGAGTGAGCTTCCTTGTCACTGCAGGGGATGACAGTGTCCACATAGCAAAAAGGGAGACTCTTGATGGTAGACAAGTTAACATAGAGGCTGTTTGTCAGCCCTGGGGTGATATCCACCAGAAGAACGAGGCTTCTGGAAGGCTGTCTGGATCTGATTAGGGAAGATTCCAGGAGTGAAGCACCAAGCAACAGGAGTCGTTCCAGTGGCAGCAGCAAACTTCAGCAGAGGCTGCTGGCCAGTGTCCCTGGAGAATGACACTGACATCAACCAGGTTTTTCATGGCAACAATGGCATGAACTGCCAGTGGAAGCTTCTCCTGAGTCCTCTTTAGATTTATGATATAGATGCCATCAGTTTTCCTTTGGTAGATGAAATGTTCCACTTGGAACTCAAGGTTGGTCCCACCTAAGTGGGTTCCCGCTGCAAGTAATTTGAGGACATCCTCCTTTTTCATTTGCAGGACATCAAGAACTGTGGACATCATGAAAATTCCCCTTTGTTACAGGAACGGAGGACAATGCCATATGGATCCCTTTCTGGGTAGTGCAGAAGGGCTCTACATATATCACTTGGAGTGCTTCTGTAAGGAAGGTGTGTCTCTTCTACCTCATTTATTTTTCAATCACTTATATCAGTATGTGTATTTATTTTATACTTTGGGTCATAACTCCGTACTATATTGTTATTTATTTTATTGCTGAAATTGTCACGGCCTTGGCCAGTGGGTGCTTTCAGGTTGGTTCCTGTGTCCCTTTGACATAGTTCATTTTGGTTTTTGAGCACTTGCTTAAACTTATGGTACTATAAGGTGCTCCAGACTTGTATTTTCTCTGCCCCAGCCCTAGAACTAGCTATTTTCCCAGGATCTCTGTTCCTTTTATGACATTTAGTTCCTTTAATGACATTTAGAAATCAAGATCTAGCACAGTTCTCTGAGCTAAACTGAAGTCCGCTCAAGTCCTTCCAAGTTAACATAAACCTGGCAGGAGTGTGAGGGAGGCAGATGCAGCACCCAGAAAAGCTGCTGGCCCCACAGTGACCTTGTGGCAGAAGCAGTAGTGGTCCACTTGGGCATCAGTCCATTTGGCTTCCTAATGTTTCTAGTGAGCTACTGGCCCTTCACCTGAGGTCCTAGACCTGCAGAGTGTGGAAGATAACTAAAGAGGTGTTTCTGGGCACAGGGAGGGGAGCAGTGGGATACTGCAGCTTCTTCCCCTCTTTTTCCTGGAGAGTTGTCACTAATAGGTCAGAGGGAGGGGCCCTGTCATCTATGATTTTTTAAAAATTTATTATTAATTTAAAAAATTGAGGCATATATATTTGTTTTGCAATTTGAGGTTTATTTGAATTAACACTCTTATAAAAACAGTGTAGTTGTGTTTAAATGCATAGAAAAATGTGTTCATAAACCATAGTATTCCAGTGGAGTCATAATTGATTATTTTGCAGAGTATAAAGTAAGTTCTCATAAATAATATAGAGAGCAAATTAAATTATTTAGAAATGTGAAATGTTAATTCACTTTATTTTTAATTGTAGTTTATTTATAATTTTGGTTTCAGGTGTACAACATATTGATTCAATATTTTTATAGATTAATTATACTCCATTTAAAGTTATAAAATAATGGCTATATTTCCCTGTGCTGTACAATATGTCCTTGTAGCTTATTTTATACATAGTAGTAGTTTGTACCAGTTAATCCTCTGCCATTACCTTGCTCCTCCTGCCTTCCCTCTCCCCACTGGTAACCACTAATTTGTTCTCTATATCTGTGGGTCTGTTTCTTTTGTTATATATATTTGTTTTATTTTTTAGATTCCACATGTGATAACATACAGTATTTGTATTTCTCTGACTTATTTCACTAAGCATAATACTCTATAGGTCCATCCACTTTATTACAAATTGAAGAATTTCATTATATTTTATGGATGAGTAATATTCCATTGTATATATACACACCATACCTTTTTTATGCGTTCGTCTGTTGATGAACACTTAGGTTGCTTGGCTATTGTAAATAATGCTCCTATGAACATTGGGGTGCGTGTGTCTTTTCAAATTAGTGTTTTCATTCTCCTCGGATATATACTCAGGAGTGGAATTACAGGATCCTATGGCATTTCTATTTTCAGTTTTTTGGGAAACCTCCATACTGTTTTCCATAGCGGCTGCATCAATTTACATTCCCACCAACAATGTACAAGGGTTCCCTTTTCTCAACGTCCTTACCAACATTTGTTATTTGTAGACTTTTTGATGATAGCCATTCTGACAGGTGTGAGGTGATACCTTATTGTGGTTTTGGTTTGCATTTCTCTGATTATTAATGATGTTGAGTATCCTTTCATGTGCCTGTCGGCCATCTGTATGTCTCTGTAAAAATGTCTCTTCAGAGCCTCTGCCCATTTTAAAATAATTTTTTTTTTTTTTGCTACTGAGTTGTATGACGACTTAATATATTTTGGATATTAATCCCATATCTGATATATGATTTGCAAATATTTTCTCCCATTCAGTATGTTGTCCTTTCATTTTGTTGATCATTTCCTTTATTGTGCCAAAGCTTTTAAGTTTAATTAGGTACCATTTGTTTATTTTTGCTTTTGTTTCCTTTGCCTTATGAGACACATCCAAAAAAAAAATTGCTATGATTTATGTCAGAGTGTCTATCTATGATTTCTTCTAGGAGCTTTATGGTTTCAGGTCTTACATTTAGGACTTTAACCCATGTTGAGCTTATTTTTGTATATGGTGTGAGAAAATGTTCTAATTTCATTCTTTTACATGTAGCTGTTCAGTTTTCCCAGCACCACTTATTGAAGACATTGTCTTTTCTCCATTGTATATTCTTGCCTCCTTTGTTGCAGATTAATTGAACATAGGTATGTAGGTTTATTCCTGGGATCTCTATGCTGTCCCATTGATCTATGTGTCTTTTTCTGTGCCAGTACCATACTGTGTTTTTCTTTTTTTAACGTCTTTATTGGAGTATAATTGCTTTACAATGGTGTGTTAGTTTCTGCTTTATAACAAAGTGAATCAGCTATACATATACATAGGAATAATCTCCTATGTATATCCCCATATCTCTTCCCTCTTGTGTCTCCCTCCCACCCTCCCTATCCACCCCTCTAGGTGGACACAAAGCACCAAGCTAATCTCCCTGTGCCATGCGGCTGCTTCCCACTAGCTATTTTACATTTGGTAGTGTACATGCCACTCTCTCACTTTGTCCCAGTCAACCCTTCCCATTCCCCGTATCCTCAAGTCCATTCTCTATGTCTGCATCTTTATTCCTGTGCTGCCCCTAGGTACTTCAGAACCTTTTTTTTAGATTCCATATATATGTGTTAGCATGTGGTATTTGTTTTTCTCTTTCTGACTTACTTCACACTGTATGACAGACTCTAGGTCCATCCACCTCACTACAGATAACTCAATTTCATTTCTTTTTATGGCTGAGTAATATTCCATTGTATATATTTGCCACATCTTCTTTATCCATTCATCTGTCGATGGACACTTCGGTTGCTTCCATGTCCTGGCTACTGTAAATAGAGCTGCAATGAACACTGGTATATGACTCTTCTTGAATTATGGTTTTCTCAGGGTATATGCCCAGTAGTGGGATTGCTGGGTCATATGGTAGATCTGTTTTTAGCTTTTTAAGGAACTTCCATACTGTTCTCCATAGTACTGTATCAATTTACATTCCCACCAACAGTGCAAGAGGGTTCCCTTTTCTCCACACCCTCTCCAGCACTTATTGTTTGTAGATTTTTTGATGATGGCCGTTATGAGGTGATACCTCATTGTAGTTTTGATTTGCATTTCTATAATGATTAGGGATGTTGAGCATCCTTTCATGTGTTTGTCGGCAATCTGTATATTTTCTTTGCAGAAATATCTATTTAGGTCTTCTGCCCATTTTTGGATTGGGTTTTTTCTTTGATATTGAGCTGCATGAGTTGCTTGTAAATTTTGGAGATTAATCCTTTGTCAGTTGCTTCATTTGCAAATATTTTCTCCCATTCTGAGGGTTGTCTTTTTGTCTTGTTTATGGTTTCCTTTGCTGTGCAAAAGCTTTGAAGTTTCATTAGGTCCCATTTGTTTTTATTTCCATTTCTGTAGGAGGTGGGTCAAAAAGGATCTTGCTGTGATTTAGGTCATAGAGTGTCGTACGTATGTTTTCCTCTAAGAGTTTGATAGTGTCTGGCCTTACATTTATGTCTTTAATCCATTTTGAGTTTATTTTTGTGTGTGGCGTTAGGGAGTGTTCTTATTTCATTCTTTTACATGCAGCTGTCCAGTTTTCCCAGCACCACTTATTGAAGAGGCTGTCTTTTCTCTATTGTATATTCTTGCCTCCTTTATCCAAAATAAGGTGACCGTATGTGCGTGGGTTTATCTCTGGGCTTTCTATCCTGTTCCATTGATCTACATTTCTGCTTTTGTGCCAGTACCATACTGTCTTGATTACTGTAGCTTTGTAGTGTGGTCTGAAGTCAAGGAGCCTGATTCCTCCAGCTCCTTTTTTCTTTCTCAAGATTGCTTTGGCTGTTCGGAGTCTTTTGTGTTTCCATACAAATTGTGAAATTTTTTGTTCTAGTCTGGTGAAAAATGCCATTGGTAGTTTGATAGGGATTGCATTGAATCTGTAGATTGCTTTGGGTAGTATAGTAATTTTCACAATGTTGAGTCTTCGAATCCAAGAACATTGTATATCTCTCCATCTATTTGTGTCATCATCAATTTCTTTCATCAGTGTCTCATAGTTTTTCTGCATACAGGTCTTTTGTGTCCTTAGGTAGGTTTATTCCTAGGTATTTTGTTCTTTTTGTTGCAGTGGTAAATGGGAGTGTTTCCTTAATTTCTCTTTCAGATTTTTCATCATTAGTGTATAGGAATGCAAGAGATTTCTGTGCATTAACTTTGTGTCCTGCTACTTTACCAAATTCATTGATTAGCTCTAGTAGTTTTCTGGTAGCATCTTTAGGATTCTCTATGTATAGTATCATGTCATCTGCAAACAGTGACAGGTTTACTGCTGCTTCTCCAATTTGGATTCCTTTTATTATTTATTTATTTTTTTATTCCTTTATTCCCTTTTTCTTTTCTGATTGCTGTGGCTAAAACTTCCAAAACTTTGTTGAATAAGAGTGGTGAGAGTGGACAACCTTGTCTTGTTCCTGATCTTAGATGAAATGGTTTCAGTTTTTCACCATGGAGAATGATGTTGGCTGTGCGTTTGTCATATATGGCCTTTATTATGTTGAGGTAAGTTTCCTGTATGCCTACTTTCTGGAGGGTTTTTTATCATAAATGGGTGTTGAAATTTGTCAGAAGCTTTTTTGGCATCTTTTGAGATGATCATATGGTTTTTCTCTTTCAGTTTGTTAAGATGGTTTATCACATTGATTTGCGTATATTGAAGAATCCTTGCATTCCTGGGAAAAACCCCACTTGATCATGGTGTATGATACGTTTAATGTGCTGTTGGATTCTGTTTGCTAGTATTTTGTTGAGGATTTTTGCATCTATGTTCATCAGTGATATTGGCCTGTAGTTTTCTTTCTTTGTGACATCTTTGGTTTTGGTATCAGGGTGGTGGTGGCCTCGTAGAATGAGTTGGGGAGTGTTCCTCCCTCTGCTATATTTTGGAAGAGTTTGAGAAGGATAGGTGTTAGCTCTTCTCTAAATGTTTGGTAGAATTCGCCTGTGAAGCCATCTGGTCCTGGGCTTTTGTTTGTTGGAAGATTTTTAATCACAGTCTCAATTTCAGTGTTTGTGATTGGTCTGTTTATATTTTCTATTTCTTCCTGGTTCAGTCTCAGAAGGTTGTGCTTTTCTAAGAATTTGTCCATTTCTTCCAGGTTGTCCATTTTATTGGCATATAGTTGCTTGTAGTAATCTCTCATGATCCTTTGTTTTTCGGCAGTGTCAGTTGTTACTTCTCCTTTTTCATTTCTAATTCTATTAATTTGAGTCTTCTCCCTTTTTTTCTGGATGAGTCTGGCTAATGGTTTATGAATTTTGTCTATCTTCACAAAGAACCAGCTTTTAGTTTTATTGATCTTTGCTATTGTTTCCTTCATTTCTTTTTCACTTATTTCTGATCTGATCTTTATGATTTCTTTCCTTCTGCTAACGTTGGGGTTTTTTTGTTCTTCTTTCTTTAATTGCTTTAGGTGTAAGGTGTTTCTTTAGGTAGGATTGTATTCCTATAAACGTCCCTCTTAGAACTGCTTTTGCTGCATCCCATAGGTTTTGGGTCCTCATGTTTTCATTGTCATTTGTTTCTAGGTATTTTTTGATTTCCTCTTTGATTTCTTCAGTGATCTCTTGGTTATTTAGTAATGCACTGTTTAGCCTCCATGTGTTTTTATTTTTTACAGATTTTTTCCTGTAATTGATATCTAGTCTCATAGTGTTGTGGTCGGGAAAGATACTTGATATGATTTCAATTTTCTTAAATTTACCAAGGCTTGATTTGTGACCCAAGATATGATGTATCCTGCAGAATGTTCCATGAACACTTGAGAAGAAAGTGTATTCTGTTGTTTTTGGATGGAATGTCATATAAATATCAATTAAGTCCATCTTGTTTAATGCATCATTTAAAGCTTGTGTTTGTTTCCTTATTTATTTTCATTTTGGATGATCTGTCCATTGGTGAAAGTGGGGTGTTAAAGTTCCCTACTATGATTGTGTTACTGCTGATTTCCCCTTTTATGGCTGTTAGCATTTCCCTTATCCATTGAGGTGCTCCTATGTTGGGTGCCTAAATATTTACCATTGTTATATCTTCTTCTTGGATTGATCATTATGTAGTGTCCTTCTTTGTCTCTTGTAATAGTCTTTATTTTAATGTCTATTTTGTCTGATATGAGAATTGCTACTCCAGCTTTCTTTTGATTTCCCTTTGCATGGAATATCTTTTTCCATCCCCTCACTTTCAGTCTGTATGTGTCCCTAGGTCTGAAGTGGGTCTCTTGTAGACAGCATATATACAGGTCTTGTTTTTGTATCCTTTCAGCCAGTCTATGTCTTTTGGTTGGAACATTTAATCCATTTACATTTAAGGTAATTATAAATATGTATGTTCTTATTACCATTTTCTCAATTGTTTTGGGTTTGTTATTGTAGGTCTTTTCCTTCTCTGTGTTTCCTGCATAGAGAAATTCCTTTAGCATTTGTTATAAAGCTGGTATGGTGGTGCTGAATTCTCTTAGCTTTTGCTTGTCTGTAAAGGTTTTAATTTCTGTGTCGAACCTGAATGAGATCCTTGTTGCGTATAGTAATCTTGGTTGTTAGTTTTTCTCTTTTATCACTTTAAATATGTCCTGCCACTCCCTTGTGGATTGCAGAGTTTCTGCTGAAAGTTCAGCTGTTAACCTTAGGGGATTCCCTTGTATGTTATTTGTTGTTTTTCCCTTGCTGCTTTTAATATTTTTTCTTTGTATTTAATTTTTGATAGTTTGATTAATATGTGTTTTGGTGTGTTTCTCCTTGGATTTATCCTGTATGGGACTCTCTGTGCTTCCTGGACTTGACTGACTCTTTCTCATATTAGAGAAGTTTTCAACTATAATCTCTTTAAATATTTTCTCAGTCCCTTTCTTTATCTGGGACCCCTATAATTTGAATGTTGGTGCATTTAGTGTTGTCCCAGAGGTCTCTGAGACTGTCCTCAATTCTTTTCATTCTTTTTTTTTTATTCTGCTCTGTGGTAGTTATTTCCAATATTTTATCTTCCAGCTCTCTTATCCGTTATTCTTCCTCAGTTATCCTGCTATTAATTCCTTCTAGACAATTTTTAATTTCATTTATTGTGTTGTTCATCATTTGTTCTTTAGTTCTTCTAGGTCTTTGTTAAACGTTTCTTGTATTTCCTCCGTTCTATTTCCAAGATTTTGGATCATCTTTACTATCATTACTCTGAATTCTTTTTCAGGTAGATTGCCTATTTCCTCTTCATTTGTTTGGTCTGGTGGGTTTTTACCTTGATCCTTCATCTGCTCTGTGTTTCTGTGTCTTCTCATTTTGCTTAACTTACTGTGTTTGGGGTCTCCTTTTCGCAGGCTGCAGGTTCGTAGTTCCCGTCGTTTTTGGTGTCTGCCCCCAGTGGCTAAGGTTGGTTCAGTGGGTTGTGTAGGCTTCCTGGTGGAGGGGACTGATGCCTGTGTTCTGGTGGATGAGGCTGGATCTTGTCCTTCTGGTGGGCTGGACCACATCCAGTGGTGTGTTTTGGGGTATCTGTGACCTTTTTATGATTTTAGGCAGCCTCTCTGCTAATGGGTGGGGTTGTGTTCCTGTCTTGCTAGTTGTTTGGCATAGAGTGTCCAGCAGTGTAGGTTGCTGGTTGTTGAGTGGAGCGGGGTCTTAGCATTGAGATGGAGATCTCTGGGAGAGCTTTCGCTGTTTGATACTATGTGGAGCCGGGAGGTCTCTGGTGGTCCAACGTCCTGAACTTGGCTCTCCCACCTGAGGCACAGGCCTGACACCCAGCTGGAGCACCAAGACCCTGTCAGCCACATGGCTTTTGGGAAGTCTGGGGTCTTCTGCCAGCGTTCAGTATGTGTTCTGTAGGAGCTGTTCCACATGTAGATGTATTTCTGATGTATTTGTAGGGAGGAAGGTGATCTCCACGTCTTACTCCTCTGCCATCTTGAAGGTCTACCATACTGTTTTGACTACTGTAGCTTTGTAGTATAGCCTGCAGTCAGGGAGTGTGATACTTCCAGCTTTGTTCTTCTCAAAATTACTTTGGCTATTTGGGGTATTTCTGTGGTTTTATATAAATTTTAGGATTATTCTAGTTGTGTGAAAACTGTCATGGGTATTTTGATAATTGCATTAAATTTGTAGATTAATTTGGGTAGAATGGAGATTTTAACTATTAATTCTTCTGATCCATGAACATGGGCTATCTTTTCACTTATTTGTATTGTCTTCAATTTCCTTCATCAGTATCTTATGGTTTCTAGAGTATAGGTCGTTCACCTCCTTGGTTAAGTTTATTCATAGGTATTTTATTCTTTTTGATACACTTGTAAATGAAACTGTTTTCTGGAATTCTCTGACAGTTCATTATTAGTGTATATAGAAAGGTAACAGATTTCTGTATGTTAATCTTGTATCCTGCAGCTTTACTGAATTCATTTATTACTTTTAATAGTTTTTTTGTGGATACTTTAGGGTTTTCTGTATATAGTATCACACCATCTACAAACAGTGACAGTTTTACTTCTACCCTTACAATTGGATGCCTTTTATTTCATTTTCTTGTCAGTTGGACTTTCAATACTGTGTTAAATAGAAGTGGTGAGAGTAGGTATCTTTGTCTTGTTGATTTTAGAGGAAAAGTTAGTTTTTCAATGTTGAGTATGCTGTTAGCTGTGGGTTTGTCACAAATGGCCTTTCTTATATTGAGATGTGTTCTCTCTATACCAACAATGATGAGAGAATTTATCATTAATGGATGTTGAATTTTGTCAAATGCTTTTTCTGCATTATTGAGATGATCGTGTGATTTTTATCCTTCCTTTTGTTAATGTGGTGTATCACACTGATTGTGGATACTGAACCATCCTTTCATCTCTGGGATAAACCCCACTTGATCATGGAGTATGATCCTTTTTATATATTGTTGGATTTAGTTTGCTAATATTTTGTTGAGGATTTTTGCATCTATATTCATCAGAGATACTGGCCTGTAATTTTCCTTTTGTTTAGTGTCTTCGGTTTTGACATCAGGGTAATATGGTGGTCTTATAGAATGAAATTGGGAGTGGTCCCTCTCCTTCAATTTTTTGGAATAGTTTGAGGATAGGTATTAGCTTTTCTTTTTATGTTTGGTAGAACTCCCCTGTGAAATTGGTCCTGGATTTTAGTTTGGTGCAAGTTTTGTTTTGGTTACAAATTCAACTTCACTAGTAGTGACTGTTCTGTCCATACTGTCTGTTTCTTTTTGATTCAGTTTTGGAAGGGTGTATGTTTCTCAAAATTTGTCCATTTCTTCTGGTTTGTCCCATTTATTGGGATATAATTGTATGTGAGGTAAAATTGACATTTAAAATTATATTAGTTTCAGGTGTATAACATGATTTGATATTTGTATATGTTGCAAAATGATCATCACAGTAAGTATAGTTAACATCCATTACCATATCATTTTTGTAATGAGAGCTTTCAAGATCTACTCTTAACAACTTTCAAATATGCAATACAGTATTAACTATAGTCACCATGCTTTACATTGCATCTCCATGACATATTTTATAACTGGAAATTTGTACCTTTCAATCCCTTTCACCCATTTTGCCCACCCCCAACACCCTGCCTCTGGCAACCACCAATCTGTTCTCTGCACCTATGAGCTTATTTTTTAAAATAGATTCCATCTATGACCTTTTTCAAAAAAACAGATTCCACTTATAAGTGAGATCATACAGTATTTGTCTTTCTCTATCTGACTTATTTTACTTAGCATAATGCTCACAAATTCCATCCATATTGTCACAAATGGCAAGATTTTCTTATTTTTCATGTCTGAATAATATTCCATTGCATAAATATATATACTACATCTTGTTTACCCATTCATCCATCAATGGGCACTTTGGTTGTTTCCATATTTTGGCTATTATAAATAAAGCTGCAGTGAACATAGAGGTGTATATATCTTTTTCAATTAGTGTTTTCATTTTGGGGGATAAATAGCCAGAAGTGGATTTGCTGGATCATATGGTAGTTCTACTTTTAATTTTTTGAGGAACTGCCGTACTGTTTTCATAGTGGCTGCACCAATTTACATTCCCACCAAAACATCACAAGGGTTCCCTTTTCTCCACATTCTTGCCTACACTTGTTACTTTTTTTTTTTTTTTTTGCGGGACGTGGGCCTCTCAGTGTTGTGGCCTCTCCTGTTGTGGAGCACAGGCTCTGGACGCGCAGGCTCAGCGGCCATGGCTCACGGGCCCAGCTGCTCTGCGGCATGTGGGATCCTCCTGGACCGGGCACGAACCCATCCCCTGCATCGGCAGGCAGACTCTCAACCACTGCGCCACCAGGGGAGCCCTTAACTTTTTAAGAAACTGCCAGATCACTTTCCAAAGTGGCTGAATCATTTTACATTTCCACCAGCAGTGTATTAGCACTCCAGTTTCTCCACATCCTCAAGAACACTATCTTTGTCTTTATTATAGTCATCTAGTGGCTGTGAAGTGGTATCTAATTTTGGTTTTAACTTGCATTTCCCTAACAACTAGTGATGTTGAGCATCTTTTCATATGCCAAGCCATTTGGATATTTTCTTTCTGAAATGTCTATTCGCATTTCTGCCCACTTAAAAATTGAGTTGCCGTATTTTTGAGTTTTAAGAATATGTAATCTGGATGTCATTTATCAAGTATGATTTGAAAATATTTTATCCCAGTCTGTGGTTTGTCAATTTGTTTTCTTAATGTTTTTCTTTTTCTATTATGTAAGTTTCAGATGTACATTGCTCAGGACCACTTTATAGCATAGCCAGCTTCTTTAAAAGAATAAAGACTAGACTTCCAAAAGGTTTCATCTTAAATTGTATTTATTTTTATAAATTATTTATTTTTGGCTGTGTTGGGTCTTCATTGCTGCCTGCGGGCTTTGTCTAGTTGTGGTGAGCAGGGGCTACTCTTCTTTGTGGTGCATGGGCTTACTGCGGTGGCTTCTCTTGTTGTGGAGCACAGGCTCTAGGCACTCGGGCTTCAGTAGTTGTGGCATGCGGGCTCTAGCGCACAGGCACAGTAGTTGTGGTGCACGGGCTTAGTTGCTCCGCAGGATCTTAGTTGCTCCGTGTGGGATCTCCCTGGGCCAGGGCTCGAACCTGTGCCCCCTGCATTGGCAGGTGGATTCTTAACCACAGCACCACCAGGGAGGCCCTAAATTGTATTTATTGACCTAATTCTTCACTGTTCTTTAGAATCCAGAGTTGGACTATGAGGCTAAAATGGGACTTTTCTCAATTTTCTGGTCAACTGATATGATGGCTGTAATAATCCAGAAGAAACAGGTCATTATATTTTCTTGAAGTTTCAACTTAAGATTTCAGCTTTCATTTTCAAATAAGTAGAAATACTATATCTTCTATCTAGGATGCAAGGACTTGCTTATCCTTGTTGGAATAATGGTTCTCCTCTATCTGGTGAAGTCACTCTGTCCGGTGGTGACTGATAAGTAGCTCTAACTGTACAATTATTGTGGCTAGAATTCCAGAAATGGTCAATGTAAGTTCATCTATTTGGTCTTCACGGATTACCTGTGAAACAAAAAAGGACACCTGAATAAGACACCTAAAATATTTTTACCAGTTTTGGGGAACACTGTGTTGTCTCCCCAATATACATTCCATTTTCCCCTATTATGTAGCAACAGTGGGTTGGGTAGAATAAACCCAGCTTCATATTCAGCTTGAGGGGTAGGCCCTGATAGATCTAGGTCAATTAGAAAATCCTCTTCTCTCTCCTCCATTCCTTGCTAGAATGACATGGATTAGTTCAGAAGTGCCCTCAATTAGTGTGAAAAGTTTAAGACTCTCAGTAGGACAGTGAGGTATGCTGTAAAGCTGGGAACTACTGAATGATTCTGCCATCTGTAGTAGACAGCTTCTAAAATGACACCCAATGAACTCTGCCTTCTGGTATTCATCCCCTTATATAATCCACTCACCTTCAATATGGGCTGAGTCCAGTGATTAGTTTCTAACTAGTCATGGAATACAGAAAAAGTGATGGATGTTACTTCTGAGATTAGTTACAAAAAGACTGTGGCTTTCATCTTGGGTTTCATCTCACTTGCTCACTCTGAGGGAAGCAACATGCCAAGCAGCAAGGCACACTCTGGAGTGGCCCACGTGGCAAAGAACTGAGAGTGGTCTCTAGGCAACAGAGAATGAGGAACTGAGGCCCCGAATTCAACAGCCTGTGAGGAACTAAATCCTGCCAATAACCACATGAGTGAGCTTGGAAGGGAATCTTCCTCCAGCTGAGCCTTCAGATGACATTGCAGCCCTGTCAGAGAGCTTAACTGCAACCTCATGAGAGACTCTGAGGCAGAGGCCCTAAGCCAAATTGTGCCCAGATTCCTGACTCACAGAAACTGAGATTAAAAAAAAAGTTTGTTTTAAGCCACTAAATTTTACAGTAATTTTTAAGCTGCAAAAGATAATTAATATACTAGCATAAGAAAAGCTAGTTTGAGCTGGGTTTTTTTTTTTCTTCCCTGTTATTTGTAACTGAAAGCATATTAACATATCCTAGCTATTAGTAATCTAATCTTAAAAAGGGTAGGCCATATTATACACAAAGAATTTTGTGAACTTATGGTTTACAAATATCATACAAACAACAACAAAAAAAACCCATCTACCTATTCACAACCATCTCCATTTCTCATATGGAAAATTATGTAATAAGGCCTCATTCATTCAGTGTCCCTTTTAATACTGACAAAGTCCGGGCAAAGATTTACCTTTGATTACTTACACAAATGAACAATGTAAAAAAAACAATGATCACAGGGCAACTGTTAAGTCCACTTAAAACATCTATTGTTTAGGGAATTCTCTGGCAGTCCAGTGGTTAGGACTCGGTGCTTTCACTGCTGCAGCGTGGGTTTGATCCTTAAAAGTACTTTAAAGAAATGAAATTGAGTTATTTGTAGTGAGGTGGATGGACCTAGAGACTGTCATACAGAGTGAAGTAAGTCAAAAAGAGAAAAACAAATACCATATGCTAACACATATATATGGAATATTAAAAAAAAAGTGGTTCTGAAGAACACGGGGCAGGACAGGAATAAAGATGCAGATGTAGAGAATGGACTTGAGGACACGGGGAGGGGGAAGGGTAAGCTGGGACAAAGTGAGAGAGTGGCATGGACATATATACACTACCAAATGTAAAACAGATAGCTAGTGGGAAGTAGCCGCATGGCACAGGGAGATCAGCTCGGTGCTTTGTGACCACCTAGAGGGGTGGGATAGGGAGGGTGGGAGGGAGACGCAAGAGGGAGGAGATATAGAGATATATGTATATGTATAGCGCAGAAACTAACACACCATTGTAAAGCATTTATACTCCAATAAATATGTTAAAAAATGATGAACTGCATAAAAAAGACTAATTTGAACTTTCAGCTTTAAAACAAAAAGTACTTTAACACCATTTGTTTATATACAAGCATTAACTATGCTAATTAAAAATGGTTCTTAATTGATACCTATTCATTAAAGCAGGTCTGGAAGGACCTCTGGTTAGGCAGGCGCTCTTTGTTCTCAGTCTATCTGGAAAAGCAACCTTTCAACCAATGGAGATAGGGTGTCGTGAACCCTGAGGGGTATGATTAATTCAGTCTTCTGTAACTGAAGGTCAATAAAACAAAAAAACTCCAAACTTACTGTACTCTTAGAAGGGCCTTTGAACTGGTGCTTCCACAGGCCAACCTGAGCACACTGCCTAAGTAAAAGCCTTTATTTTACAGGGTCCTCAGGGGAGCAGGGTTGCATGAAAAGGTCACTAGGTATAAGTCTGGAGGCAGTTACAGTGCTAATTCCTTATTTTCTATTCTCTAGCAGGTTCAATAAAGTGATGATGGCATTCTTTCTTGCCTGCCAAATATGGCTCTCAAATATCCTTGTCGTATATTTACAGATTTACTTGAAGAGCTGTTTTTTTAAAACAAATATTCAAATAATAAAATGTAAAATGATATAGATCAGTAGTGTACTTCTGGGAAGGAGACAGGACTGGAGGCAGAAGTGAGGGGGGAATTTTGCTTTTTTTTTTTGCAGTACGCAGGCCTCTCACTGTTGTGGCCTCTCCCGCTGCAGAGCACAGGCTCCGGAAGTGCAAGCTCATCAGCCACGGCTCACGGGCCCAGCCGCTCCACGGCGTGTGGGATCCTCCCGGACCGGGGCACAAACCCATGTCCCCTGCATCAGCAGGCGGACTCCCAACCACTGCACCACCAAGGAAGCCTGGGAATTTTGCTTTTTAAAATTATACATGCAATTCTGTACTGTTTAATTTTTACAACAAGCTTGTATTGCTTTTATAATTTAAAGAATAACTGAAAGTTAAAAAAGAGGAAATCCTCCTTAAGAGGATCGCATTTGTAGTTCAGAATGAATTTTGTTAATCATAACATTAAATCAATACCTATCTGAGCACTTCAGAGTATGTGAAGTAAGAAGTAAAGGGAGGAAGAGATGGAAAGTTGTGATTAAGGCAGAATCAGGGAGGGGACATTCTGATGGGCAGTTTTTTCTTTTTGAGGGGGGGTAGTTTTTAAAAAGAAGCAAAAACTTGGGATAGTAGAAGAGGGCTTATGTATCTGGGAGCAAGGTCAGGATTCAACAAAGCCAGACTTGAAAATTCACCTGTTTATCTGCACATGAGATGACTAAGGTATTGGCTGGGCTGAGGAGGGAAGTAGGATGAGGATATTCTCAAAGATCACTGCAGCAGTTTGGTTGAAGTAAACTGCTACTTGCTGGGAAGAAACATCAGATGGGACATGCAGGATGGGATGGTCTAGATTTGAGTATGAAGCTGATAGCAACGAGTTTCCTGGATTGCAAGAAACAGAACCTATAAAGTTCTGTTATAGGACAGTAGCCTATAAAGGAAAAAAAACGAAGATGGGGCATGAAGTAACAAGAGTGGACAGGAAATGACTGGAGCAGCTGAGAACTAAGGGATATTGTGTTCTACCATAGCAAGCTGAAGTCATCTGGAGGTCTCTACTTGATTTTTAAAATGTCCAATTTGAAAACAGAATCCAAACAGGCAACAAATGAAAAAAAACAAAAAACAACAACAACAAACTAAAGTAAAACACAATGAAACTCACCACTGTGGTTAACAGCTGGTTCTAAATATGATGGTTAAACTTTCAAGGTCTTCATTCTTTAAATGTAATTCTTCAAGCAGGGTGGTCAAAAACTGTGTAAACATTACATTTTCCTGAGAATGCTTCTGAATGCCGAGAATTGAGGTCAGTCTGAAACACCAAAAATATTAAATATATCCATGAAATTGGAAGGACTAAGGGGCTCCAGTCTCTAACATGGCAGAGGGGATTTCTGTGAGGATAATGAAGTCTATCTGATTTAACAAAATTCCCAGAGAGAGAAGGCTTTACTAAAGCTGAAGAGAAATCTCAGGAAAAGACTGAAAAATCAAACGTATTGTTACATAAGGAAAGAAGCCTAAAAGCCTTAATCCAAAACATGTTCATTATGCCAGCAAAAACTACCAAAATTCTGCCCAGAAAATTAATGAAGTCTTTCCACATGGTGAAAGGAGGTTGTGTAGAGAAGCTTAGAGGTGAGAACTGCTTTAAAAAAAAATTTATATCAACTGTTTAGATTATATCACCTGAAAAAAAAAGACAATGAACAAGATTACCTTTTGGATGAAACCTTAACATTTTTATTTTTGTAACACTAAACACATGAATTACATCTTAAAAGGCACTTAATACAAACTTCACAAGGAACACAATGCTTTCTTCTCTAACCATTTCCAGTAAATATCCTTAAAGACTGATTACATATAATAGATTATTTTTTTTTACATTTATTTATTTACTTTTGGCTGTGTTTGATCTTCGTTGCCACGTGCCGGCTTTCTCTAGTTGTGGTGAGCGGGGCTACTCTTTGCTGCGGTGTGCGGGCTTCTCATTGCGGTGGCTTCTCTTGTTGTGGAGCATGGGCTCTAGGTGCATGGGCTTCAGTAGTTGTGGCACATGGGCTCAGCAGCACAGGCTCAGTAGTTGTGGCGCACAGGCTTAGCTGCTCCGCAGCATGTGGGATCTTCCTGGACCGGGGCACGAACCCGTGTCCCCGGCATCGGCAGGTGGACTCTCAACCACTGCGCCACCAAGAAAGCCCATAATAGATTCTTAAAAGTAATTTTCACTGAATGTGATTAGTAAACATGATTTTTAAAAAGTGAACAATATCTAATCACAAACTGTGCAGACCATTCCTTTTCATAAGTTTTTGTATCTCCAGAGAGCATGCTTCACAGAGCCTTTGCAAGAACATTCTGGAAAGGTTTTTGGAAGAAAATTCTTTTTTCCCCAAATAGTCTATACTTCCCACACAAACCTCTTACATATGCTTATTTAACCTTGGTCGTTGCCAGTGGGCACATCAAATATAAATAAAATAACCCTGATTTAAATCAATAATGCTCAAGAAATCAGAGCAGAACAATTCCACAGTAGTGAGTGTAGAATGAGAAATGTTATTTTCTGAGACAGATTTCTTCCTTGCTTATTAGCCATCTCATACAGAAAACAGAAATAAAAGGAAAATTTTGTTAGAATTGTCCAAAGATGCCCTAGACTCTGAGGAGGTGGTAGATTCTCTATATTCCTGAAGGTATTTTAGCAAGAATTGGAGACTAGGTAACTCTAATAGTCCAGTGAAATCTAGAGTTCTACCCAAGAAAACCACTTATTCCTTCCCCACCTCTCCTCTGTTTCTTTACAGCCAGCGGATGGAGTACCAGGTTCTCATATGAGCTTTGTCTGCAAGTATTCTCCAAAGGTATTTTATACTTGAAAATAGGACTAAGTCTTATTTAGGATTAATCCTTATTTAGGATTAAGTCTTCTTAATCCTTAGTCCTTATTTAGGACTAAGACTTATTTAGGATTAATCCTTATTTAGGATTAAGTCTTCTAATGCCAAGCTCAAGCTGTGTACTTGGGTGAACTTATAGGCAGTTGTGGCCAGCTTTTCCTGAGGCATTTTCCTGCGGAGAAAGTGGAACCCAGAAGTCAACTCTGTTGGCTTTTCTCATACTTAGGTGATGTCAACATTAAAACATCAAGTTGCTGCTTCCCCACAGTAAGACCAAAGATACCGGGGATGGGATAGCACTGGCTAAAAACAAGAAGTCAGAGCAGTCAGATCAGATGTCAGCTCCACAGAAATCTAGTTTTTGTGTGTTTTTTTTTTAGTTTTTGAATTTTATTTTTTTATACAGCAGGTTCTTATTAGTCATCCATTTTATACACATTAGTGTACACATGTCAATCCCAATCACCCAATTCAGCACCCCCCCCACCCCCCGCCACTTTCCCCCCTTGGTGTCCATACGTTTGTTCTCTACTTCTGTGTGTCAACTTCTGCCCTGCAAACCAGTTCATCTGTACCATTTTTCTAGGTTCCACCTACATGCATTAATGTACGATACTTTTCTCTTTCTGACTTACTTCAGAAAGAGAAAAACAACTGTCAGACTCTGTAAGATAGTCTCTAGATCCATCCACGTCTCAACAAATGACTCAATTTTGTTCCTTTTTATGGCTGAGTAATATTCCATTGTATATATGTACCACATCTTCTTTATCCATTCATCTGTCGATGGGCATGTAGGTTGCTTCCATGACCTGGCCACTGTAAAAAGTGCTGCAATGAACATTGGGGTGCATGTGTCTTTTTTTTTTTTTTCCGGTATGCGGGCCTCTCACTGTTGTGGCTTCTCCCGTTGCAGAGCACAGGCTCCGGACGCGCAGGCTCAGCGGCCATGGCTCACGGGCCCAGCCGCTCCGCGCCATGTGGGATCCTCCCGGACCGGGGCATGAACCCGTGTCCCCTGCATCAGCAGGCGGACTCTCAACCACTGCGCCACCAGGGAAGCCCCGCATGTGTCTTTTTGAATTATGGTTTTCTCTGGGTATATGCCCAGTAATGGGATTGCTGGATCATATGGTAATTCTATTTTTAGTTTTTTAAAGAACCTCCATACTGTTCTCCATAGTGGCTGTATCAACTTACATTCCCACCAACAGTGCAAGAGGGTTCCCTTTTCTCCACACCCTCTCCAGCATTTGTTGTTTGTAGATTTTTCTGATGATGCCCATTCTAACTGGTGTGAGGTGATACCTCATTGTAGTTTTGTTTTGCATTTCTTTAATAATTAGTGATGTTGAGTAGGTTTTCATGTGCTTCTTGGCCATCTGTATGTCTTCTTTGGAGAAATGTCTATTTAGGTCTTCTGCCCATTTTTGGATTGGGTTGTTTGTTTTTTTAATATTGAGCTGCATGAGCTGTTTATATATTTTGGAGATTAATCCTTTGTTGATTCATTTGCAAATATTTTCTCCCATTCTGAGGGTTGTCTTTTCGTCTTGTTTATGGTTTCCTTTGCTGTGCAAAAGCTTTGAAGTTTCATTAGGTCCCATTTGTTTATTTTTGTTTTTATTTCCATTACTCTAGGAGGTGGGTGAAAAAAGATCTTGCTGTGATTTATGTCAAAGAGTGTTCTTCCTATGTTTTCCTCTAAGAGTTTTATAGTGTCTGGTCTTACATTTAGGTCTCTAATCCATTTTGAGTTTATTTTTGTGTATGGTGTTTGTTAGGAAATGTTGTAATTTCATTCTTTTACATGTAGCTGTCCAGTTTTCCCGGCACCACTTATTGAAGAGACTGTCTTTTCTCCATTGTATATCCTTGCCTCCTTTGTCATAGATTAGTTGACCACAGGTGCATAGGTTTATCTCTGGGCTTTCTACCTTGTTCCATTGATCTATGTTTCTGTTTTTGTGCCAGTACCATATTGTCTTGATTACTGTAGCTTTGTATTATAGTCTAAAGTCAGGGAGTCTGATTCCTCCAGCTCCGTTTTTTTCCCTCAAGAGTGCTCTGGCTATTTAGGGTCTTTTGTGTCTCCATACAAATTTTAAGATTTTTTGTTCTAGTTCTGTAAAAAACGCCATTGGTAATTTGATAGGGATTGCATTGAATCTGTAGATTGCTTTGGGTAGTACAGTCATTTTCACAATATTGATTCTTCCAATCCAAGAACATGGTATATCTCTCCATCTGTTGGTATCATCTTTAATTTCTTTCATCAGTGTTTTATAGTTTTCTGCACACAGGTCTTTTGTCTCCCTAGGTAGGTTTATTCCTAGATATTTTATTCTTTTTGTTGCAGTGGTAAATGGGAGTGTTTCCTTAATTTCTCTTTCAGATTTTTCATCATTAGTGTATAGGAATGCAAGAGATTTCTGTGCATTAATTTTGTATCCTGCAACTTTACCAAATTCGTTGATTAGCTCTAGTAGTTTTCTGGTGGCATCTTTAGGATTCTCTATGTATAGTATCATGTCATCTGCAAACAGTGACAGTTTTACTTCTTCTTTTCCAATTTGTATTTATTTCTTTTTCTTCAGATCAGCTGTCAGCTCCATAGAAAACTAGTTTTTGTGTTTTTTAAAAATGGTAATTATATGACATATCCAAAACAATTTCTCCAATTATCAAGGAGACTACTGTTTGGCTCATATATGAAAACAAAGTTTTCTCAATTACTTCTCAAAGTGCCATTAGTATGTTTAAAACTTAACCCTCAAATTAGAAATCAATGGTGACTACTAGATTTCTCAACCTGTGTGCCTAATGAAAGCAGAAAATTAAAAGCATTGTAGATAAAAAGTTTGTAAGAGAATTGTTCTATCAATTACCCTAGGTAGAAAATATTTTGGGGGACTTCCCTGGGGGCGCAGTCTTTAAGAATCCACCTGCCAATGCAGGGGGCATGGGTTTGAGCCCTGGTCCGGTAAGATCCCACATGCGGTGGAGCAACTAAGCCCGTACACCACAACTACTGAGCCTGTGCCCTACAGCCCGTGAACCATGACTACTGAGCCTGCCTGCGTGCTGCAACTACTGAAGCCTGAGTACCTGGAGCCTGTGCTCCGAAACAAGAGAAGCCACTGCAATGAGAAGCATGTGCACCGCAACAAAGAGTAGCCCCCACTCCCCGCAACTAGAGAAAAGCCCACGTGAAGCAACAAAGACCCAACACAGCCAAAACTAAATAAATAAATTCATAAAAAAGAAAAATGGTTTGGGAATAGTGATACTTCTCTAGCAAACTTATAAAGCTAACATTATTCTATAATAACTTTATTGTAAGATATGTTCAAATTTACCCAAAAGTTCTGTTCATAAAGAAAAATTAGGGTTAACGAGAAACTAGCTAGGAGTGAAAAGAAAAAGGAAAGCAACAATGCAATCTCGCTCGTGAGCCCATGACAAATACTGTGAATCAATCATTCTTTTCTTAATGAGCTTGGACCTGTTTTGAGACTACTCAAAATAGGGCTCTGAGCAACCACTTATGATTTCTGGCAAGTTGAATATCAAAGCCTTAGGGTCTATCTATAAAATAGGGCTAATAATACTTAAGTTCCTTAGAAGTTATTATTACAAAAGTCAAGTAGGATACTGTAAACAGGTTTTTAAAAGATCAATTATAATAATGATTTTTTTTTTTTTTTTTTTTTTTTTGCGGTATGCGGGCCTCTCACTGTTGTGGCCTCTCCCGTTGCGGAGCACAGGCTCCGGACGCGCAGGCTCAGCGGCCATGGCTCACGGGCCCAGCCGCTCCGCGGCATGTGGGATCTTCCCGGACCAGGGCACGAACCCATGTTCCCTGCATCGGCAGGCAGACTCTCAACCACTGCGCCACCAGGGAAGCCCCTATAATAATGATTTTAATACCAGTTACCATGTGCTACCTTGGAGTTTTACTATGTACTTGTTCTAAGCATGAATTATCTCCTTTAACTGCACAATGATGCTGGGGGATATAGTACTGTTCCCATGAGGAAAGAAAGGCACAAAAAATGGAAGTGCCTTCCCCAAGGTCACAAAGATAGTAAGCAGCAGGTCAGGCCTTTGAACCCAGGCAGCTTATCTCAAAAAGCCCATGCTCTTGGCTAATATGCAAGCTTTCATACTTTGTAGGCTATAGCTTTCATTCTTTGTAGAACACTACATAAACACTACATAAATTTAATCTTTAATCTATAGAACACTATATAAATTTAATCTTTACTTGCCTGATTGATGTATACTGTGCCCTCAATGAACATGCAGAAGAAACAGAATTTTTTTTTTTTTTTTTTTGCGGTACGCGAGCCTCTCACTGTTGTGGCCTCTCCCATTGCGGAGCACAGGCTCCGGACGCGCAGGCTCTGCGGCCGCTGCCACGGCTCACGGGCCAGGCGCTCTGCGGCTCACGGGGCCCAGCGCTCCGCGGCATGTGTTATCTTCCTGGACCGGAGCACGAACCCGCGTCCCCTGCATCGGCAGGCGGACTCTCAACCACTGCGCCACCAGGGAAGCCCGAAACAGAACGTTTTAAATTTGCTTTTGAGAACTACAGGACTACAAATATAAAAATAGCTAGTAGCTGGCAGGCAGAAGGAAATGCTAACAGAGAAATCACGCAAGGTCTGGTGTCTGTTAGGAGACAGGAATAGCAGTTTGGGACCTGGGGATTTCTGCAGCAAGTCATCAAGCAGATAGATAGCAATCCTTAGGCATCTGGAGCCAGGATTTCCTGCCTGCTCTTAACACTTGAGCCCTAAGAGTTGTTGCATAATTATACTCCTGGAAAGTTAGCCAATGAGATTTCCTTTAACCTTACTTATTCCCTTGTGTTTCTCCTTCAATCTTTAACTGAAAAGACTTCTTCCCCACCCCCCAGTCCCTAACACAGAATGTAATGATCATAAGAAATATGTTAGCTTTCTAAAAATTTTAAGTTGACTTAAATCCTTTTTGGAATAAGCTGAGGTATAAATAAATAAATACTCTAATAGTTCCTGTGCACCTCTAAACATTAGTAATCCAGTGGGTTACTTTTGGGGAGTCATGTAAAAATTGTGTTTTTCTTTTTAACATATCCTCCCTAGAAACTAGGCTAATACAAAAAGAAAAGGACGGTTTTGACAAGTTATAAAGTCATAATATGTCAAGAAAGATGCTAAACCCTGAAAATATAATTTTATGAATGATTCTTTCAAAAGAATTATGATTTGCTTTTATCTCCAAAGTAATTTACATTTAAAGTTGAATAAGGGCTATATATAATCTTTGTTTTCCAGATTCCTTGACTCATCTACTTTAACATGTTTTATTACTTAATAGCAACTGGCTACCTGCCCACTCTACCAGACTGACTGCTTACTGGACATCTGCTGAATTTCCATGTCATCTCTGTAGCAAGAGGCTTCTGTGCCTATTTGCACAGATGAATCTGAGGCAAGATTGTAACTTTTTATCAGACTGTTATGGTTTTTGTCAATGATAAGAGTTGGCTGTTGCCACTGCCAAAGATGCTACTAATAAACTGCAAGGATTCTTTTTAGGGTACATGCCACCCTAATGATAGGTATCATCGGCTGAATGGGGTGTGAGGACCTATCTGGGGTGTGAGGAGCACTACACTGAGCTTGGAGACAGGGCTCTGTGCAGAATCTGCTTTTGTTAGCAGTGACCATGGAAGAGGGCTTTGGAAAGCACAAAGCACTAAGCAACGTAGTCTACGTGTGCTTAGAACCAGGCCCAAGGACAAATGAACAAAGACTTATTACTGGAACTATTCTTTACATGGTCAATTATGGTCTCTTAATTGCCACTCTGAAAGCCTCATCTTAGTTCTTTTTCCGGCTGACTGCAGTACTTGATGTCCTCAATCATTTCCTCCTTTCCTAGAATTCTCCTTCTTTGGCTTTTCAGGAACTGTCACAGTTCTCCTCCTCCTCCTACTGAATCTTTATGATCTCTCTTGTTGGCATTTTTTTTTTTTTATCAGCCCATTAATAATGATAGGTCTTACCTATGGTTTCATATTGACCCTCTTCTGCACTACATCCCATCTCATGGCTCTGATTATCAGTGATCCAAATCTTTAAGTTCTCTCTTGGGATTTTTCTCCACTTGGATGTCCAAAAGGTACCTCAAATACATTATGTTCAACCCTGAAATTCTGAGCTCTCATTTTCATCAAAACCTTCTAGTATTAGAAACCTCAGTCATCTTTAAATCTTAACCCTTAATGTTCTTTGTTCAGTCAGTTACCAAGTCCTGCTGATTCTCCTCTGAGGTGCTTCTTGAATCCATTTCATCTCCCCCCACTCTCACTGTCCCTGTCCTAATTCAGATGCATCATCTCCTTGGACTACCATAGCTATAGCCTAAGTGGTCTCCCACTCCAGTCCACTCTCCACATTGCCACCACAATCCTCTCTCACAGATCTGATTAAGTCACTCTCTTGCTTTAATAACTACTTATAGGAGGAATCAAGTTTCTTTGGGCCTTTTATTTTCCTTGTTTCTATCACATGAATATTTTCATAAATATTTCAAATAATATGAAAGTATATATTGTTGGCTGTATATATTTTTCGCACCAAGCAGAAAGGTGGAAGACTGGGATCACATTTTACTCATCCATCTTGTATTCCTCACAGGCTTGTTCTCTTAATACATAATTTGGTGAATGATTATAGAACTGAAACTGCTGCTACCCCATACTAACACTTCTCAGTGTACTACAAGAGGTCCTGGACAAACTATGGTCTGTGGGCCAAATCTGGCTTGCTGCTTTTGTAAATAATTTACTTTTGTAAATAAACTGAAAAACAGCCATGCCCATTTATTTATGTATTCTACAGCTGCTTTTGTGCTACAACAGCAGAGTCGAGTAGTTGGGACTGTAGGGACAGCAAAGCTGAAAATATTTATAATTTGGCCCTTTACAGAAAGTTTGCCAACACTTATACTAGAAGATTATTATGTACCAACTTTAATTTAAAGTGAATAACTCAGTCACTAATATAATGTTTTATATACTATAAGTCTGATGATGGGAGTTATTAAAATAGGAGATGAGAAATCCAAAGGAACCACTTGGCTCTAGGATACTCAAAGTCTGGTCTGTGAAAGATCTCCTGTACACTGAATCACTTCAGTATGGAAGAGGCTTAACAAAACCAACAATATCTCATAATATCTACCAGGTGGAGAGAGAACTTTCCCTGGCTCACTCCACTCCAGCCAAACTGACCAACCTTGCCTCAATTATGCCAGGGTTTAGTTTGTCCTCACTTAAGGGCTGGCTGTTTTCTTTCCTGGGGGTGCTCTTCCCCCAGATCTCTACATGGTGGACTCCTTCATGTAATTCAGTTTTGTTTAAATGTCACCTCTCCCACCTGAAATCTATCCTCACTTTCGCCTGCTCTACCTACCTACTTTGTTTTATTTGTCTCATAGTCCTTACTATTGTTTAGTTCTATTATTTGTTTGCTTGTTTACTGCCTATTTCTCATCCAAAAGAAGGTGAATGTCACGAGCACAATGACTCGTGTATTCACTGCATTCACTGTATCCCTCATGCCTGGCACATTGTAAATGATCACTAATTACTTGTCGAATGAAGAAATAGCTTAAGAGGTCACTAATTTATTGTGCTTACTGAAATACTTTTTCTTCTTCATAAAATATTCCTCCTTTCATATTTAGAGGAAGGAAGGGAGGAAACATTTTCTTGACGACTTCTGGTCGCACATAGTGGCATCCTCCTGCTAGAATATTTCAGAATATCCATCAGTGAGGTGAGATGAGCTTTAAATTCATCAGGTAGGCCAAGCATTAAATCAAGACCTATCACTTGTTCCTGCATTTCCCCTCCTCCCTTCCATGTGTCCTGAAACTCAGTGTTGGCCAAGAGTGTCACTAAGTGTTGGCTTAATGTCACTGAGCAGGCTTGATTTGTCGCTTAATTCACTCCAGTCTGTAGAGGAAACTGTGGAGCAAGGGGCTGGCCTTTGAGTGGTTGCTTGGTGCCTTCCTCTGGAGCAAAAGTACTTTAGCCTCACAGGTTAAATGTGAAAGGAAAGGAAATTCCTTTCACTCTAAAGGAGATGACACTTGGCCAAAAGGAAGAGCACTTTCGGATTTCCACAGTCCAACTAATACAGGTCTTTATTTCTGTGTATTTCTGGCTGTTACTACTGTTTTTGAATGGGGTGTGTTCTTATTCTTTCTAGATCAATGAAAGTAACAATGTAGCCACAAAATGAGGACTCAGTTGTTTTTGGAATCTATACTCCCTTTTAGTCTCCTCCCATTTAAGAAAAGAGACTCAAGATCCTTTCTTGATATAGTGATTGGGACCCTTTACACAAGACAGTTAAAAAACTACCTCCATGATCATGAAGGAGGGAGATTCTATACTTCTATGTGTAGCATGCTGCAACGGTTAACGCATTTTAAATCCTGGACATTGTTCCTCATATATAATCTAAATGGCCCTTGCAGAATTTTGGGGGGGCCCCCTCTTAAAAGTTATTCCTTCATATTCTTGAAAATGGTTCTCAATTCCAAGTCCTTTTAATCTTTCCTAATAGATGCCATCTAACTGCTCCTTATTCAGATTGGTGTTATTCCCCATGTCCCCCACTTCTAGCTTCTCATTTTCCTAAAATGCAATGTCCCAGAATATAAATATTTTTCAAATTCATTACTTCAAAACATAGAACAATATACCTTCAGAGAAAGATATCATGATGTAAAATCTTTCACATCTAAGTTATCTTTGAAGTACAATCTCAGAATCTTATTAACCTTCTCCCCTTTTTTGTTAGAGTCCCTAGGCTCCTCCTTTCCTTTTAATCCTTTACCTGTGTATGCTAATCATTTACCTGCTTAGCCTTTTAATTAAAGAACAACTTCCACCCTATTATATATGGAAAGGGACTCAAACCTCTGTTCCAGTCCTACAACTTCTAATAGTGAATATCAAAGAAAACTACAATTAACTGGGCCCAAATAACTACTCTACTTAAATAATATAGTAATATACCACAGTTGGTATTTAACAATGTGCTTTATATAGGAAATACCTTTAAAATAATCAACAGAAATTGTGATTAGCAGTAAGAACAAAATATTTTTATGTTTCAATTTATTTCCTTCGTGTACTTTTAAATATGAATAAAAACCTCTAAAGGTGACACTAAAAGGATGGTTTACCACAAAAAGTCTGTATGCTGGAGAATATGATTTGACAAAAACGACATAACTTGCAAATGTATAAATCACAAACAAGAGAGGAAACTTCTCATGAAAACTCCACTGATTCAAATCTCTATTCTGAAAAGAAAGGCAGCCTTCTATAACCAGTTCTTTACCATATGGTAAATGGCATGATGACAAAAGCAAAAAAAGCCAAGTGTCAAACTGCATCTTATTGATAAGACCTTTATTTAGCTGACTGCTGCACATATGCTACACATCAAAAGGAGAGATTGGAAGTCAGGTTAGGACAGGTACCCTCCATTTGTTATTACTGAGCTATCAAACAACATCTGGTTAACAGGAATTATTATATACAGAATTAAGAGGAGTTTCGAAGTTTGACAACTGAAACAAGATATTTTTAATTAAAAGTGGCCTTTTTATAAATCTTTTTATCCAAGGATTTAGGGCTGTACAAACTCTTGATTAAGGCTCAGAAGAAAGTTACCTATGATTTTGTGAGTCACTGGTTTGTTTTACATTAACAGAGAAAGCTATATAAAGAGTTAAAGTTATGGTTTACTGAAGAAGTGGAGCTAAACAACTGATGGGTCTCTAGGTTATCCATCTCCTGTAGTGCATTAAAAGTCAGTAATGAACTTGGATATTTAAATGGTCTTCCCATTGTGGTCGGTATTGCTTTGATCACTGCATTCATTCCCATTGGGGAATATACAGTGCGACTCTTGTAACACTGGAAATCACGGCATGGTCTGATTTATCCTTTCCTGAATAATCTGGGTAATATGGGTGAAGATCACATCAGGCATTTGCCTTAAATGATATAGCACAGACATCCCTTAACCTGTCCGTCAACACTAAGAAGCAGTAACTCTTAGAGTTTCCTAAGGGTTTATTACTGATTTCCAAACTTGCACAATCAAACTGGTAGGCTGCTGTAAAATGACACTGAACAACGCTCCTCATATTCAATATAATCTTAAGTGAAGAAAATGCTGTGAGAATGTCTATGTGAATAAATGTCACCAGAAAGCATGCTTCTCTATGGTTTGGGGTTGGAGGAAAGGATAGGAAGTGAAAAGCCACACTTTTCTTTTTCTGTACCTATCAGATTTGAGAAATTACTGGGTTCCCACAGAGTTCTGTTGCAGTAGGGAAACCTGTTCTGCTGATTACCACACATAAAGGTGATGAATATGCAGACCGCTAAAAGATAATGCTGGGCTTAAAAGAAATTTTTTTAACACTCACTCTCTCATCCTTCAGAAGTTAGGGCTGGGAAGGAGGAGTATTTCTGTTAAAAAGAAGTATTTTCAATGTTTACATGCACAGGCACTATGCTTGTTACTTTACCAGTGAAAACAGAACAGATATTACAAGACCTGACACTTCAGGGGCTTAGAATCAAACAAAACCAAAAGTCTTCCAGGATAGATGAGGCATCTTTATTACTATTGGCCTGAGTAACTGAAAAATCTGAACGATGAGGTTTAACTGCACAGTCTTCTTTGATGAGGCTATACCACTTAATTTCCTCAAGTGTGATTTAGTCTCAACAACCCAGCTAGTTTCCTTTTGACAGCTGAAGTATCAGAGGCTTTGGACAGGGTAAGGGATTTATCCAGGATCACACTGGTTAAGAACAGTGCTAAAAATGGACACCTTTATCACTAGGGTATCTTGCTTATCTATGAAGTCTGATATTCCTTCATGCACTGCAGTAACAATTGTCACTTTACCCATACTTTGTATTCTTCAAAAAAATAAGTTGGGATTTTCCCTCCTTCTCTACATGAATAAGTACTAAATGATAACCTCTGTCTGTGAAAATATACACTCAAAACTGAAACAAAGGAGAGCTGTGACAAGTAACCCAAAGGGTCAAAATGTCATCTATTTTCAGAAATTTGAGGGCTCACACAAACCCAAGGCATTTTTCTAAAACGTCTCTTTCAGATATAAAAAAAATTTTTAGTGTAAACTTTCAAAAGGGATTTTCATCTGTATATTCAGGGCTCTTATTTAATATAACTCTTTTCCCACCTTGCGCGTTTCTTACTGGGGAGAAGGCAGAAGAAGATTCAACTCTGTCAGTGATTCTCTAAAAATATTTGTCTAATCTGTGGCCCCTGGCCTCCTCCCTGAAGTAACACGATAGCCCCGGGGGCACAGGGAAAGAACCAAAAAAGTCAACCTGTGGAAGAGCTTTTCCTTTTCCATAAAATAACATGGACTGGGCCACGTGCAGAGATAACTCCTTCATGGCATTTTCCTAAGCTGCTCTTGATGTTGTTTTTCAGTAAAGAGTAAACAGTTTGACAAGGAAACAAATGCCAGGAGGTCAGAGATCAGTTTAAAATTCAGATACTTTAAAATGGGTGCTGGGTGGCTTTCTAAATTAGAGCAAATTGTTTCCTTTGAAGAAGACCAGTTCTTTTTCCCAGTTACTCCTTTTGTGGCAGGATCTCAACCACTGAGTCAAACATAAGAAGCTACACTGATTTCCAAGTTCGTAAAAAGAAATTTTTCTTTATGAAACTAACTTGTTGATCTTCAACCTTTCTGTGAAGTTACAGCAAGTGTTAACTCCAAGGTGAGACACCAGTGACTTTCTTAAGGTCACGTAGTCAGTAAGAGATGAGCAAATAACCCCAGAAGTACTCCCACGGGTCTACGCTTCTAACCACTATACCACACAAGCTCACATGTCTGATTCATTTTAAGAACTGAGTAGACCTTATGATTTCAAAGGCCCACTTTTATATGCTCTTCAAATAATTTTTGAAATCTGTCATTACAAAATAAAAGATGCTAATGAAAACGGACAATTCTATTGTTTCTAATTAATTCATCCTTTCTGTGACAGCCAAGAAGCATCTTCCAACATCATCAACTAATGAAGACTTTAGAAGAAGGCTAAGACATGCCTCTCAGCAAGCAAATCCTGGCAGACATAGTTAAATTAACTGATTTAGCATATCTTTATCTAGCACACTAATAATTGCACTAGAATTAAGGATAGTGGTTGTCAATTCTGTCTGCACAAATTACAGTTGGGGAACTTAAAAATACATATGTCCAGCCTCCACCCTAGAACAGTCAATCAAAATCTTTGGATCAGGTATTTGTAATTTTTATTTTATTTATTTATTTTTGGCCACACGGCGAGGCTTGCAGGTTGTTAGTTCCCCAACCAGGGACTGAACCCACGCCCTCAGCAGTGAAAGAGTGGGGTCCTGACCACTGGACTGCCAGGGAATTCCCAAGTATTAGTAATTTTTAAAAGCTCCCTATGTGATTCTAATGGGCAACCAGTGTTTAGAACCACTGTTAAATTTTTGAATTGAGATAATCTGTGCAGTTCTGATCATTTGTTATACTTGTTAACTATACTGCTGGACAAAATTGAATAGCAAAGGAAATGAGATCTCTATATAAATACCTATGTAACAAAGCAGAAGGTAATACAGTCCAAAAGAAAGGTCTCACCTATAGAAATTTGTACAAGGAAGATGTTATTTGTACCTCGGGGGGAGGTTAAGAAAGACTTCTAAGGAGGTAGTGACATTTGAAGTGGGTCTTGAATGCTAGGACCGAGGAACATGAAAAGTAAAGGCATTTTAAGCAGAGTCCACAAACATACAAGCTAACAGAGATGCCTGTAGGGGAAAAGAGTCAGTAGATACAATGTAAGGACACAAAAGAGAAATCAGTTGGGTAGGCAGGTTGGGGCCACTTTAGGAAGGCCTTGAATTTCAAGCAAAATTACATGATAGGAGATGGGGTATTAGAAGGTTTCTGAACAAAGGCCTGCCCTGATCAGAACTGAGCTTTAGTGAGATTACTCTGGTAGCTGGAGGAAGGATGGACTAGTTGAGGAAAGAGACACATGGCAAGAGACGTGTTTAAGAAGGCTATAATTGCAGCAGTCTAGGCAAGTAATGAAAGCCTGATGTGGGTTGGTAGCAGTGGGAAAGGAGAAGAAGGAAGGCTTTAGCAATTGATTAAATATGGGAGATAAAGGCAAAGGAAGCACCAAAGCCAAGTCAAACTTCAATTCTGGGTAATTAGGAAGATGGAAATGCCACCAAAGGAAAAGAAAGGGAAGATCAGCTCAGTCTCAGATTTCTGAGTGTGAATTGCTTGAGGGATATCAAATGGAGATGCTCCCCCACCCCCATAAAATTTTGGTTTGCAACCTAGGAGAGATGTCAGAGCTGAAGACACAACTTTGCAGGGAGGGACAAAAGAAACATTTCATTAGGACAACCAATTTTCTTCCTAAGATAACTCCATTACCCTTTACCAATCATATCTGTCCTGATTTCTTAAACTAATCTTTCACCAGCACTCTTCTGAATCTCTTGCATCCTTGTCTTAGCTTTCCTATTTGTCAAAACTACAACTAAGTAGTGCTATAACCTGCTTTCTTCACACCTACAACAGGATGGCTGAAAACTACTGGAGGACAGGAAAGTGGCAGGAAGAAGGGAACTTCGAAGACTGATATTAACTACAAATCCATGATCTCTGGCTTCAGCTGGGTAACTTGTCAATTTTCTCTGGCACTTGGTTAGGTCCTTTTCCGATACTCTCAATGACTGTTACCTCTTTTTTTCACGCCCTACTCAACCATCATCTCTTCACTCTTAGAATACATCATATCTTACCTGAAGTTGTCAGGCGTAATTTAAAAATCTCTCTTCTAGGGACTTCCCTGGTGATGCAGTGGGTCAGAATCCGCCTGCCAATGCAGGGGACACGGATTTGAGCCCTGGTCTGGGAAGATCCCACATGCCACGGAGCAACTAAGCCTGTGCACCACAACTACTGAAGCCCGCGTGCCTAGAGCCCATGCTCCGCAACAAGAGGAGCCACCACAATGAGAAGCCCGCTCACCACAACGAAGAGTAGCCCCCGCTCGCTGCAACTAGAGAAAGCCTGCGCGTAGCAACGAAGACCCAACACAGGCATACATACATACACAAATAAATATCTCCCTTCTACTTACAAACTTAACTATAGCCACATTACTCTTCATTTATTTTCTTCCTGCCCCAGAAGATGTATCTCTCTCCTGTTCAAGCTACTGCTGCCTGTAACCATGATCCCACTTCTTTGTACCTCCTCTGGGACCCTGTTCCACCATGCATGTCTACCCCCCCAACCCTGCCCTCAGCTTCAGATTCTTTTTTTTTTTTTAACTGGCTCCTTCTCCATACCCTACAAACATGCTTAAGTCTCTTTTCTCCCAAACAAATTGTCGCAGTTCAATTTCTTTCCTACTTTTATCATCAGTTTTCTCAAAAGAGAAACCTCCATTTGCTGACTCCACTTCCTCATGTTAACCTGGGATACTGGGGTTCATATAGTCCTTCAAATTACATAAAAAGGTTTCTTTTTTTTTTCTTCCAAATGTGTATTTTTTTTCTTTGGGGAAAGAATACATAACTTTATTCCTACTTTCAACGTATAACCATATCTCTCAATCTGTAATGTGAGCTGTAGAGGATTAGTGGCATTTAGTTTTACACAGTTTGAGGAATTCTGGAGCATGTGGAAGTTGTATAAGTGTTAGTGTTTTGGATGAGCAACATACTTCTCTGCACTGAAACCACAGGAATACTAGTTATAACCTGGCAGTTGCATTATTCTTAAAAAACATTTTTGCAGTGTGGCTGATTTGTCACTCATTGAAATTAGAAACCTCCATGTGACAAACAACATCATAATGTGGGGCCTGAAAAACTCATTGGAAAGAAAATCAGTAAATAAATAAAACTGTGAAATTGTACAGACAATTCAGTTACTGGAATGTGATTTCACCTCCACAGAAATTACAGGTGTTCAAGCAGTTTGTAGCAGTTTCCTGAGTACTTTTGCTCCAATGGAATTTTCAGTATTAAGCTCTATGTATTTTGATATGTTGTGTCTTTTAAGGCAGAGTATACCTAAGCTGTACTAAAATGACAAAGAGCCAACTCTCAGACTGCTCACTGAAAGAGGACATGGGACGACACAAACAGCAATAGTGAGAACTAGATAACAGCAAGCCTCGTTTTACCCTTTGGCCTTTATAATCTGCTCTAAAACTTTGTAAAAATATTTAAACCAGGAGTAAATCGGAAGTATTTTAGTTTTGCCTTCAGGAACTATATGACTTTACTGTTAACTAGAACTATCAGAATGAGAAAAGTCAGAGGCAGGAAAAATATTAAAAAGGTGTTTGGAAGTGTTTAAAGACAACAGAGAAAAAACACACTAGGTGATTTGGTTCTTGAATTTAACAAGCACTCAATATGCCTAGGAATAATAATTTTTTTCCTTATAATTTTCATGCACGTTTGCAAGACTAGTTAATAAAATACATTCAGTAAGACTAGTTAAAGGAAGAGTTTGCCTCTAGAGTGAAATTTTCCATTAAGACCCATTAATATTTGATAAATGCTTCCAATTCAACGAACAAATACCAACATGTAAAACATTTAAAGAATTCTCCAGAATTGTGTCTGTGATGCATCAGATAAATAAAAGATTTAGTGCCATATCTACATACTCGGTGATTAACTGCTCTATAACCAATTCTTCTATTTATCAGTCCACAGAATATGAAAGAGTAAGTCCATGGAAATCAGAGAAAAGCAGTATTTGAAATATAGTTTTAAAATCAAAGACACATTTAAAAAAATTAAAATGCTTACTAATTTTATAAATTAAAAGATAATTTCCCAGTTACATCTAGTTTTGTTTTTCATTAATTTTATTAAAGATTTTATAAATATCTATTTGCAAAAAAGCAATGCTAGATTTGGTTAAAAGCAGCAATTCTTTTTAGGCTAGTCACATCCTTATCAGACAATATCCACCCTGGAAAATATGAATCATTACCAAGACAAAGGTTACTGTCCTTTTTACTCATGATAGTAAGCAACTATTTGTTTTTTCCTGTGCAATTTCACCAGTGTTACCAATTCTATTTTGAAGTTCGTAACACCAACAATAATTTATCCAAGTTTTTCCTGTCCATTCATTCATTTGATTTATTCTACAAATATTCACTTAGTGCTTACTAAATGCCAGATTGAGTGCCAGATTTAGGGAGACAAAAGTAATCTAGACAATGTCCTTGGCTGCATGGAGATTATGTTTTGGTAAGAAAACAGTTTCAAATTTGTCTAACTTACTGTAGACATCTTTCCTGGTTTAGTATTGTTTACACACTGTCCAAACACAATTTTTGGATGAATGGAAAGTCTCTTATTCTCATGTAGAAACTGTGTGTGTGTGTGTGTGTATGTATGTGTGTGTGTGTATATGTGTGTATTTTTTTGTGAAGTACATGTATATGTCCCTAAGACTGATTTGTGGATTATAAAAGATGAGAAGGCAGGTAAAAATCATAAATCTGAAAAAAAAAAAGTTAGACACCAGCATTAAACACAGTGGCTATACAGGTCAAACTTAGAAATGCTGCCCTAAATTAATTCTAAAGCAGATCACTAACCTGTGGTGGACGGGGATAAACTAGAACAAGTAATGAAATGATAACACTAATACGAGTCTTTGGAAAGAGAAACATACAAGATTTGGTCCATTCACTTTTGAAATTAAGTACAGGAGGCAAAATGTTAACAAACAACTCTGACATTCAAGGCAAGGAGAGAGAAACATGTGGGGGAAGGTGGGTAAGGGAGGTGGGTGACAGGGATCAGGGAAGAAAAAATAATCGGCAAATATGCCTTTGGTGACATTCCCAGTTTCTTCATGGAACACATCCCATCAGTTACACTGTCTTTTCAGTACTCCCAAGCCTGCCTGTCTGACATCTCCTTCCCCTTTGCTGCCAACATGCTCAAGCCTCCACTATCCTGAGAATCTTCTGAAGATTTACCATGTCCTATTGGATTATAAGCCCTCTCTTCTTTCCTCTTATGCCAACCATATGAAGAGTGGTCAACATTTGCTATGTCTAGTATCTTCACAACTGTCTACTAGAGCAGCCTTTGCAATCTGGTCTCCACTATCATTCTACGGAAACTGCTTCCTTGAAGGTCACCCACAACTGTGGTTGCCCAAACCATAGCCTTTGTTCAGTCCTTGTCTTTGTTCAGCAGAGGATAACTGCCTGGTTCTCAGGAAGGTAGTTACCACCTCTTTCTTGAACCTCAAACCTGCTTTGGATTCCTTGACAGTGTTCTGATTGTACACACACCTTTCTAACGTACACTGGGCAGTGGCAAGTGCACACATTTTGAAATCAAAATCCCAGCTATGACCTTGGACAAAGTGCTTGTCTTCCCATGGTCTGTTTCTTTCTCTGGGAAGTGGGACACTACCACTGACCTCACTGAATTGTGAGGATCAAATGAAATAATGTAGGCAAAGAGTCTAGCATGTTTGAGTTGGTGTTCCAAAAAACAAATGTTTGTTCCTCCCCTCTTTCTGCCTTTTTTTTGTATTCCTCAGGCAACCTTGGCATAGATGCAGCTCCTCCACAGATTCTCTCTTTCCTCTGCACTTAATACCCTCTACCTCTCACCCATCTCAATAATGGCTCTAAAATCTGAGTCTATGATTTTTCTTACCATTCTTTCTTTCTTTATTTATTTTTTCTGTACATGGGCCTCTCACTGCTGTGGCCTCTCCCGCTGCGGAGCACAGGCTCCGGACGCGCAGGCTTAGCGGCCACGGCCCACGGGCCCGGCCGCTCCGCGGCATGTGGGATCTTCCCGGACCGGGGCACGAACCCATATCCCCTGCATCGGCAGGCGGACTCTCAACCACTGCGCCACCAGGGAAGCCCTTTCTTACCATTCTTTAGCTTCAATTCCACATTTTCAACTGCTACTGGGGAACTGCCCAACTGGATAATCTGCCTTAACCTTAAATCTCCCTGAACAGGAACAGTCTCAGTGCTTGGAGAACAGGTATTAAACCAAATGCAGTATATCCTTCAATTAGTTCCTCATACTCTCTTCCCTAAAAGAACCACTATTTTTCCCAGTTATGTCTTAATTTTGTGAAATCATGTTTGGCTCCTCTTACCCCACTGCTAAACTTTGTAGATTCTGGTGCTGTAATGTCTCTCATCGTCTGTCTCTCCCATTTCATTTTCATTGTAATCATTTTAGTTCACTGCCTCAGTGCTCGCTGGTTAACTAGGCTGTTACTAGTGGAGGCCTTGAGAAAATCAATTTCATAAATGCTGTGGGCAAAAGCCAGAATGCAAGGGATTAATGAAAAGCACGGGAATCACTGACAGCAGACTAGCTCTTCAAGAAGTTTGTCAAATGAAAGGATGATAGTCTGGGGGGATCAGTGAAGTTACGGACAAAGGATAGGTTTGTTTTTTTTTCTCTGTTTTGTTTTTTTAGACTTTAAAGATGAATAAGCACTTGAAGGCAGGAGGGAAGGAGTCAACAAAAAGCTAGAAATGATAGCTTCCTAAATAATCATTCATTCATTGCCAGGTATTTATTGTAAATCTATGATGTTCTAGGCACGATGTTGAAGTGCTGGATATATAATGGTGAGTAAAATCAGACATAGAACCTGCCGCTAAAATCTTCAAGTTGAGTGAGACAGACATTAATCAAGTAATCATACAATTAAATATAAAACTGAAAACAGGGCAAGTGCTAGGAAAGATAAGTACATGGTGTTATGATAGCATATTATAAAGATACTTGATCTAGTCAGGGAAGTCCACGAAACATTTCTTGAGGAAGAAACACTTCCTCAAGTTCTGAGAGATGAAAGGGGAATTAACCAAAGGAAGAGGGGAGGGAAGAACATTTTGGATATAGGGAACAACCTGTGTCCTATGCTGAGGGAGAGTATGATGAGAAGGGCTGGAAAGAAGGTCAGAGTGGTAGGAATGGGAGAACAAGGTAGGGTAATGTGAGATGAGGCTGGAGAAGGGGCTGGACGACGCAGGGCCATGTGGGCCACAATAAGAGCAACTGGAAGCCTTCGAAGGACTGGCACAAGGTGGAAGACAGGATCAGATGTGACTCCAGCAAGACTGATCTTCCTAAAACACTGGCTTCATGATGGTACTCTCTGCTCAAAACTTAAATGACTTTCACTGTCCACTAAAATAACTTTCCTTGCCATTAAAAGGTTCTATCTCTACAATACACCCAACTTCCCAACCACTCTTTCCAGTTATCTTATACTCTTCACTACATCTCTTCTTTTTGCTTTTTTCATTACACAGGTACTTCCTAGAATACTTGCATCCTTTCATTTCTATTTCTTGAAACGGTTTCTATCTTTTGGGCCTATCACAAATCCCACTTCTGTGAAACCTTTTTTGATCTCCCTAGTAGAGCTCTTTTGCTTCTCTGAACACCCAAACAGTTTGTGTTTCTTTCTTGCCATTTAATAATACATTCAACTTTTTACTGTAGTCACCTGTGCACATATCTATCTCCCCCTTTCCTCAACCCCTGGTAGTCTTCCAGGGCAGGATCTTTGTTTAATCTCTGTATCCCCCACAAGGCCTAAGATACAGTCTTACCCATAGCAGCTGCTCAATAAACATTTGTTGGTTATTTTAAAGTCAGATTTCTAATATTTGAAAACTTTTCCATTATTGTATAGTCAGTCTCTACACTGATTTACAGTTATGATGCTACAGCAAAGTGTGAGTCTCATCCTTTCCTGGTATAATGTGGGCTCTACTTACGCTGGTTTTAGTGGCATGATATTAAAAACATTAAAAGAAGTGCAAATAAACTCTTTAGAAGGAAAATCAGGGCTACAGGCAAGGTAGCTTATCATTCCTATAGCTAACAATCTATTATCTCCAAGATGAAACTCAGATTACTTCAACATACCTAGTTCAAAGAAGTTATATCAATGAATGGTTGGGATCTTTTCATCAATAAAAGAAAAAAAAAGTTATTCTAGAACTACTTTAAAAATTTTCCTTGGGGCTTCCCTGGTGGTGCAGTGGTTAAGAATCTGCCTGCCAATGCAGGGGACACAGGTTCGAGCCCTGGTCCGGGAAGATCCCACATGCTTCAGAGCAACTAAGCCCGCGTGCCACAACTGCTGAGCCTGCGCTCTAGAGCCCGTGTGCTACAACTACTGAAGCCTGCATGCCTAGAGCCCGTGCTCTGCAACGAGAAGCCCCCGCAATGAGAAGCCTGCGCTCTGCAACGAAGAGTAGCCCCCACTCACCGCAACTAGAGAAAGCCCATGTGCAGCAACGAGGACCCAATGTAGCCAAAAATAAATAAAATAAATTAAAAAAAAATTTCCTTAAATGTGATCTGAACAAAGAATCAGAAATTCTGACATAAAATATCAGGTTTCTAGATGTCCCTATTTGTTGATAAGACTTATTCCCAGAATAAAATGTAAAGAATAATATGGAAAAAAAAAAAAAGAAAAAGAAGAAAAAAAAGAATAATATGGAAGCGGGGGAGAAAAGGTCCATGGTTATAGTGAGGATTCTGTAAGAAAATGAGTTCTAAAACATAGTTTTACATTAAAAAAATCAACTTACACATTTTACTTTGCTCTTCACCACCTTTAATATTTATATTGCTGAGGTACTAAATCACTTCACTGTTTCCTTAAATATCAAGGGCAGGTCCCTCATCTTTGATGTGGAGAGCAATATAATGTCAGGTAGGTCTGTAGTAGAAAGAGAGTTAAGGAATCTTCGGGGGTGTTCATCCCATTTACTTAAATGAGTACTGTGTAATCTTTCCACAGAAAGAATGGCTAGCAATATTATCAACGTATTTCTTTGCCAAGCTTAAGGACTAAGATACCAAACAAACTAGTAACACTTGGGCCGTGTCACCATGGCTATCAGCACAATTACATTGTTTCCTATGCTAAATATACTCATCTCCACTGTCTCCTTCAGTAGCCTTTGACATACTGCATTAAAACTGTTTCTTACTTATAACATCTCATAGTTGAATTCACACTGCCAAGTTGATTTAACCAGGACTTAGTCCCCTCTTATTGCCAACAAGACAAAAAATGCACAATGAGGTTAAGAAACTTGTGCAAGGCACACTGCTAGTGCAAGGGAAAATCCAGAATGAGACTCAACTTAGGGTTTTAAGACACCCTTGCATAGTTAAAGGTGGTCTTTGGGTTAAGGGAATTACACTTACTAAAAATACCATAACAATGCTTAATAATAATTTACATGAATTTAATTTTATCCTAGGCACAAATCTAAAGTCCCCAAATTTGAAAAAACCCAGAGGCATATGAAGCTATTACTATTAAGGACTTCTACAAGAAAAACAAAGTAGACAAGAACATACCATGAAGAAGTATGTCATCATGAGCTTTCTATTTCAGAACTATTGTCTAAAAAACTGAGATAAAAACTTTGATAAAAACTTTGATTATATAAAAGACCATGACAGCCAAATAAAATAAAATGTTTTTCTTATAACAGATGGTTTATGTTCTGATAATGTTTGCATTTAATGCTTTAGGATTACCTATTAATAAGGAAGCAGGGATGCTTTCCATTGATATTTCTGATTGAAAAGAAACAAGTTCTTTGTAATTCACTTAGTAGCAATATATTACACATAGGTTTGTTTAAAGGGCTGGGCTGTAGTGACTTTAAACTTTATATCTAGATCCTGTTTGTGACAGCTCTATAGAGCAGCTTTGGAGATGTGTGTTGGAAAAACTTTTCTTCATAACTACTGCTATGTAACAATTCTCTCAACATAGTGGCTCCAACTTTTTCAGTGCTCTAAGACAGAAATGGGACCAACCAGTGGTGTCCACACACAATGATTATCACACTCTTACGGTGCAGAACCCTGAGGCTAGGGATAACAGTGCCCTTACGCCTTATGCTTCCTGGCTTCTCCTGACCTGTGCTCTCTGAACTCAGTCGGGATGTGAAGATATCAAGAGTACATAGGGAGACTGACTCCTCAAGTCGAGGCTGTGACTGGTAAGGGCTAAGTGCTGCCTGATACTAGCTGTCACCACTACTGTTACTGTGCTGCTTGGGAAGGGGAAGCGGGGGAGCACATCTTTTTGCTGAGGATCCTTGGTGACTTTAATATGTATTCTGGCCCGAGGTTGGGGACTCTTAGCTACCTATGGATTAAAAACCCAACATTATAAAATTGCCAAAAATATGAGGAATTCTGAGGGGAAAAAAAAATCACTGAAGAAAGCAGTCTTTGGTTAAAAATTTACACAAGTATTATTTTTCCTTTAGAAAATATCTGGGTTCCCACACAGCCTGCTGGCTGAGGATAAAGTTACTTCAATTAAAAAATATTTTATTTTTCTTAGATAAACTCTCAGCAATAAGTATAGGGGGCTTAGAAATAATCTAATTATTATTTAACCCTCAGTAAATAAGTACTTTACTTAAACTTCACAATGACAAGGGTATTGTGATAGTAAATATTAGATAAACAAATCCAAGATTTACACAAGCAAAAAACAAACCAAAACAGGAATTTTATGGATATTGAGGAATCCAAAATAAATACCACTAGTTATGGTTCAGACATTTAATTTATATGGTCTCATATTCAACACTATGATCTTTTTTTTTTTTTTGTGAGGGGGCTCATAGGTACTCATTTTGCATACGTAGTAGAAATTCCTAGAACATAAAAAATTGATGTTACAGGTCCATGAAGGCCTAAATTTAATACGAACAAGCATATTTAAAGTTTGGAAAAACTGCAAACATAAGCCTGGTGGGACTACTGGGTGTAAGGCAAGAAGAGATGACCTTTGAAGTTCAATCTATGGAGTGCCAGTGGAAATTTAAAACAGTGCAGCCACTGTGGAAAACAGTCTGGCAGTTCCTCAAAAGGTTAAACAGAGTTAGCACATGACCCACTAATTCCACTTCTAGGTATATACCTAAGAGAACCGAAAACTTACGTTCACATAAAAACTTGTTAACAAATGCTCATGAGAGCCAAAGAGTGGAAACAACCCAGATGTCCATCAACTGATGAATGGATAAACGAAATGTGGTATATCCATACAATGGAATATTACTCAACCATAAAAAGGAATTAAGTACTGTTACATGCTACAACATGAATGAACCTTGAATACATTAAGTGAGGGGAGCCAGATACAAAAGGCCACATATTATATGATTCCATTTATATGAAATGTTCAGAATAGGTAAATCCATAGAGACAGAAGGTAGATTAGTGGTTGCCAGGGGATGGAGGAAGGAGAAACTGGGACTAAGCTAATAGATATGAGGTTTCTTTTGGGGGTGATGGAAATGTTCTGGAATCAGACAGTGGTGATAGTTGCACAAAATAGTGAATATACTAAAAACCAGTGAATTATACATTTTAAAATGGTGAATTTTAAGTTATAGGAATTATATCTCAATAAAATTCAATTAAGTATAAAAAATTCCATAATTATAAGGAAACAAAAATTATTTCAGTTATCTATTATGGTCGCAAATACTGAGAACTAAATTGGGAATGTTAAGAGAAAGGCTTTGGAATACTTTTGAGAACCAATAAATTTCTAAGGAACCATCTCTTCATTTTCATGGTGTGCTCACATATTTCTCTAAGGAAATTAGTGATGGGCGTGCTATAACAAACAATCTGCTGAGGCAAAAAGCCTTGGCCACATCTTTCCATTCATGTCTAGTGCCCTAGGGAAGTGACTCTCCTGAGTGTCTATCTTTATGATGGTTACCTAAAGTGGCTGCCCACGTCCAGTGAAGGCTTTTGTTTAGTGATCATGGTCAAGTTGAGCTTATTTAAATACCATTTCCCAGAACTTACATGCTACTCCTGGAACGACGGGAATACTCAAAGCTTTTAGGGGGAATAAATTATTGCATGGTCTCTGTCTAGGAAGTGGGCCACAGTTCACTGAAAACAGACAGTTCAGATAAATAAAATGAAAGCAGACATTTTTGGAGATGATCTTGAAAGCTTTCCATTAGGGAACATCAAGGGCATAAAACTAGGAATAGCATGTATCCATGTTAGACTACCACAAGTCACTTTCTACCCTCCATTCTTTCTAAGTAGCACGAAGTAAGTAAATATTTACCTACTTACTCCTTCATTAGATAACCAAATCATTCCCATGGAACACAGTACACACCTCTCCCTGGCTATCCACAAACAGACTCTGGACTCCCATGCTAAAATTAACCATAGATCATCACAATACATAAGCAGTGGGCTTTTTACAAAGGTTCCACAGTAAACTTGGGTGAAAAAGTTACATTTTAAATACAAGAAGTTATTGTATTTCTGGCCTGTGTGCTGCACATAGAACTCAGGCCAGTCAGTTTGCTTCTCCATAGCCTTCTATATGGCTTCTCTTTGGCTGCCAGCCTTGGTCTGGACCCTTCCCTAGATTTCTCAGCTTTAGGTCAACATCTGCATAGTCCCCACTCGTGTTACAGGCTCAAGTATAATGACAGAGGTCAAAGAACACTGGGAAGACTAAGGGCAAAGGGAAGAGGGAAAGGAGGATAAGGACCGAGCTGAGGCGGGTGTCCTACATCTATAAAATCTCAAAATACCAGTCAAAATATTCTCAGAGAAACTTCCCTGAAAAACACGATCATGATAAAAAGTGATCCTTCAGTTTCTGTTTTCCTATACAGAAGGGTAGGTAAGGGTAGATGAAAATTATGAGGAATATAAAAACAAATATATGATATACTATGAGGAGGCATCAGAAAACACACTTTAATGTAATTTATTGTGCTTTCTAATTTGATGTATAAACACATCAAAATATATAAATACATTAAAAGCTTTACACAGTAGAGCATACAGGTACTAAAATACTTACAGCAGACTATATATTCATATACATTTTTGTGAAAAATCATGCATCAAGACTGTGGAAAGAGCCTAATATCTTTATTAGAGCATATTTATGTGAGAAAATCAGATTTGATTTTGTATTATTTCAACATATAGTATGTAATCATAAAATATGATAAGGTTCAACAAAAACAAAAAATTACTACAGCCAGGAGTTTAAGCAATAACGCCAACTACCAGGTTACTTTATTGCATTTCTAATCCGTTACTAAAAGCAAAAACAAACAACAGCGTTATCACTATTATAGATGTCCTTCTATGTGTAAGGAGTTCTTGAGAACTTACCTTTGTTAATTATAACATTTATTAAATAAAAATGAGAGGAGTAAAGGAACATTAATTCCTTCACTGTTAAATAAATGTATACTGGGACTTCCCTGGTGGCGCAGTGGTTAAGAATCCGCCTGCCAATGCAGGGGACATGGGTTCCAGCCCTGGTCCAGGAAGACCCCACATGCTGCAGAGCAACTAAGCCCGTGCGCCACCACTACTGAGCTTGAGCTCTAGAGCCCGCGTGCCACAACTACTGAAGCCTGTGAGCCACAACTACTGAAGCCTGTGAACCACAACTACTGAAGTCTGTGCACCTAAAGCCTGTGCTCCGCAACAAGAGAAGCCACTGCAATGAGAAGCCCATGCACCGCAATGAAGAGGAGCCCCTGCTTGCTGCAACTAGAGAAAGCCCGTGTGCAGCAAGGAAGACCCAACGTAGCTTAAAAAAAAAAAAAAAATGTATACTGCTTAAGCTTTGAAAGATCTTTCAGTGTGATCTTGGTAACTATTTAGGGTCTGAATGCATAGTATAAATATCAGTAAATGTTGCGGTCACACTGGCCATCCAAGTCCTATGGAATTAGTGAGAAATCTAAATGAAGTGTGCATGGGTCATATTGTATTTTTATATATAAATGTATTGAGTGTGGAAAGATCAAGTGAACCAATTTGATTTGATGAATTTCTTTCTGAGATTATATGGGTATAAAATTCCCATCAGTATACACTGATAAATTACACATTGTGGTTCAAATTTTTAAAATGTTAATACATCTGTGAAAGTGCAAGGGAAGTTACTAGGAAAAGATGATTTGCTACAGAGACACCTTATCTACTTTTAAGAATACAGATGTGAAAATTCAAGACTCAGATTTCTTTCATCTGGACTATCATGTTTTGCTCAAAATGTTGATTTTTCCCTCTAACAAGAGCTAGACTTGAGCCATTTATTTTACTAATAAAATTATATATGTGTATATGTATCCTTTTCTAAATGGTTCTCATGAGGAATTTTGAAAACACCTTTCATGCATTAAACAAATGCTAATAATAACAAAACTTTGCAATATTCATATACAAAGAACAGTACCATTGTTATAATAATACTGAACATATTATCTTACTATATTCATCTTCAGTGTCTACAACTGCCATTCAGAACCTTTTTCCTAGTTATAAAGATTTATAAGAAGTCCACTTTTTAATATGAATTCCAGAAATGTCTACAATGACTAAAAAAAATTCCATTGGCAATTTGAGAGTAGATACAACAAAGATTTTCTGAATCATAGGATAATTATTAAAAAAAAGGTAATCCCATGTATGCCTACGTTCAATCTTAGTGGCGATAAATCAAAAAGCTGAATGAGGGGTTACTGTTCTACAAATACATGTGAGTGTTTACCTCCTTTCTCTTCATATGCACATACCTCTTTGAGTGTCTAAAGTCTCCATATTTTTCACTGGGTTTAAGGTTCTTTATCTAATGCTGGCCCTCATGCCTACTTTTTCTTTCCCCAGTAACAAAATATCTTCCCTAAAAAGTAACTGTGAACTCTAAGTGGGAGGAAAGAGGGGTGCAAATATAAAGTATAATTATACTTTACAGAAGCCAATGGGATTAGTTTTAACATAATGGATATGTATTTTAATTTTATCCCCATCTCATATAGTAACATTTATTCTAAAAGGATGAAAAAAAGGACAGGCTGAGAAGGAAAGGGTCTATCAGTTGAGTCACAGATTCCCTGGGGGGCAGAAATATGAAAAGCTAAAGGGGATTTCTGAGAAATGAGGAAATAAGAAATAAAATAATATGGGGACAGGAGACAGAAGTCTTAGGATCAGATGACCAAACAATAAGGAGATTCAGCTAGGGAAGATAAAGAATGTTCAAAGAGGGCTTATTGCAAAAGTTACAGAAAATTATGAGAAAACAAGATTTGAAAGGCAAAACCCAAGAGGTACCAGCTAACTTGGTGTCTATAGTGACCAAAGATTTTAAAAGAAGCCAAAAGGGCCCTAACTGGAAAGGTTTTTAGTTGTCAAGGGATCAAAAGGACCAAAGACTAGGAGAAGGATGGGTAGATCTAACTGTAGGGCTTAGGGAAATAATGGAAGAGAAGGATTCAAGGTGAATGACAAAAGGAAACAGTGTTGACTGCTACAACCTTAAGACTGACTGCACAATGTGAAATATGCAATACGTCTAAGATGTGTGCAGTTTCGTTTCTTGAATTCAATTAAGTTACTAGTTTTATGGGTCACTGACCCTTGAAATACCTACACTACATCCAAAGTTAGGCAAGTCAAATAAAAGGACTAGCAAAGTTTTCAGTATTTTGGGCCACATGGGTGCCTCTATTAAAATCAAATACTAGAGGTATACTTCTGTATGGACTAAACTTAGGAAATTTTGATGGTAGACTTTTAAATTTTCATTTTCCATACTTTTTTCTGTTGTTGTTCCTTGCTATACACTTTGGAGAAGGTGAGGCAGTGGTCTGATACAAAAAGAAGTAGGACCTAACGTGTCCTCAGTAAGCAGCTGCTCATTAAGATAATACTTCCAGTTACTGGCTTAGAAAGCAAGATTCTGAGATTACTGCTGAGCCTGGGCCTCTGACTTGTCAACCAAAAAAGCTACTTCCCCTTTAGTATAATGAACTACAGAAGTACAGTTAAACAGTTATCTACGAGGGTTTATTAGCAGGCATAGGATATGGTGGGTGAGCAGACATACTGATATTTTTTTTGCCAGTGACCAAAATATTTACAAATTTCATAAACTGGAAAGAACTTTCTAAAAAATTAAGATCTGTTTCACAAATTACCAATTCAACTGGAACACTGAATAGCAGAAATGACAAAAGATTTGTTCTTATGGTTGATAAAAAATTTATGTCAGGGCATTCAAGTAAAGTTATTTTCTGTGTTCTGATTTAACGAATCATGTGAGCTGTATCTCGTTGGGTGACACGGATGCTGGCTCACTGAAGCCTACTCTAATGCCTCCCAGCACAGCCTTCTGTGGGACAGTGAGGCCAGAATAACATGTCAGACTGAAGTAACATCAAAGAAAGAAAAGTAGGGCTGGAGATGCTATGAGGTTGGCTCATAACACTTCTTGACCTGTGAGTGTCCAGTAAGTATTCAATGTCCTATGGGCTTCAATGACCTAACAAGTACCAAGTAGCAACAGTAATGCAGTAATGAATGGTCTTCAAAAGAAGACTTTTGCAATTCAAGCTGAAATACACTACACTTACTAGATGGTTTTAACTCTATTGAAAGCCTTAGACACCACTAGTGATTTCTTAAAAGGTGAATGAGTATTAAATGTTTTATATATGCTTGTGTAGTATCTACTTTAGTTCCTTTAAATCTGTTTGATTTTAAAGATGTACATTAATTTGGAAAACAAAACTTTTCTGATGATATCACTGATAAAAATGCTGATGAAAAATGAAACAGCATTGCTGTATTGGTAAAAATACAGATGTAAAATAATGAGGCCATTCAACATTAATAAAATGTACTGTTAAAAATGAAATTAAGGGGGCTTCCCTGGTGGCGCAATGGTTGAGAGTCCGCCTGCCGATGCAGGGGACACGGGTTCGTGCCCCGGTCTGGGAAGATCCCACAGGTCGTGGAGCAGCTGGGCTCGTGAGCCATGGCCGCTAAGCCTGCGCGTCCGGAGCCTGTGCTCCGCAACGGGAGAGGCCACAACAGTGAGAAGCCCGCGTACTGCAAAAAAAAAAAGCAAAAAAAAAACACAAGAAATTAAGGGACTAGCCTGTATATATCATATCCCACATGGAGATGTTCTTCCCTTTCAAATGATTACAAATAATATTTGAGAAGAAAAATGCCCTTAGAAGATAGTAAAAAATATAAAGAGAATGATTACAACTTATCAAAATATAGCATATCACTTTACATGAAAGTTATTTTATCATATAGGAAAGGAAAATAGGCACAAAATAGAGGTACAATATTTTCCAAGAAAGTTTAGAAAATCAATGAATAACTTTGTTTTCCCCTAATCAAAATTCTTCATATTTAGTATTTAGAGTTAAAAATATGAAAGAGTACTTACAATGACAGCAACACCAAAGCAATTAAGGTCCACTCTGCAGGTTTATGTATAATATTTCTGTTTGTTAATCTGAAAGACAGTAAGATAAAATTTACCCAAAGACTGTTAAATACATAACCCTTCTATTTTTAGATATAATCAGATTTATGATATCATGAAAGAGCACTGTTTTTTAATTCTTGTTATATTTGATAGAACAGAGTTAATAGTATAATAATGTGGCTTGATATTCAGTATCTAATAATGGCCATCTCAAAAGGAAGTGTTCTAGCCCCACTTTTATATATTTATAACAATACTACTATTAGACAAGATGGTGATATAAGAACAATATGGGAAACTGAATTGTATGGTTTATTAAAATACATACACAAACACATACACCTCCCTGTAACCATATCCTCTATGTTTTTCCCTAATCAAATGTTTTATTAAAGCTGACAAGGTAAGCAATTTCTGATTTTAATTTTAATTCACCTTTTGTACCTTTCTACCTTGTGCTAGGTTGGCAGCAGGCAATTAAGGGATGTCATAATCCATAATTTACAGAAATGAGAGTTGACTTAATAAATTATAATACTAGGTCTTTATTCAAGAAAACTTAAGTTTTAAAAAATCAGAAGTAATTTCTATCACTTAGCAGTTGATGACAATAAAATACATTGTAGTCATCTTATTTCTCAGAAAGCATTTTAAAAATATCATTTATAAATCAATAAAAAAAACAGCCAACAACATCTGATAAAGGACTGTTATCCAAAATATCAAAGAAATCTTAAAACTTAATAGGAAAACAAACTGCCCAATTAAAAACTGGGTCCAAGACTTCAACAGACACCTCACTAGAGAAGATATACAGATGGCAAATAAGCATATGAAAAGATGCTCCACATCATATGTCATCAGGGAGATGGAAATTAAAACAATGAGATATACCACTCTATTAGAATGGCCAATATCCTGACCATCAACAAAACCAAATGCTGGCAAGGATGTGAAGTAAGAGGAACACTCACTCATTGCTGGTGGGAAAAAAAAAAATGGCACAGCAATTTTGGATGACACTCTGGTATTTCTCACAAAACTAAACACAGTCCTATCATATAATCTAGCAATCACACTCCTTGGTATTTATTTACCCAAAGGAGTCAAAAACTTATGCCCACACAAAAACCTGCACATGAATGTTTATAGCAGCTCTACTAATATAACTGTCAAAAACTGGGAAGCAACCAAGATACTCTTCAGTAGGTAAATGGATAAACTGTGGTACATCCAGACACTAGAATATTATTCAGCCCTAAAAAGAAATGAGCTAGTGGGACTTCCCTGGTGGTCTAGCGGTTAAGAATCCGCCTTCCGATGCAGGGGACACGGGTTTGATCCCTGGTTGGGGAACTAAGATCCCAAATGTCGCGGGGCAACTAAGCCCACGTGCCGCAACTACTGAGCCCGCGCGCCACAACTAGAGAGAAGCCCATGTGCTGCAACGAAAGATCCCGCATGCCGCAACAAAGATCCCGAGTGCTGAAACTAAGACTCGATGCAGCCAAATAAATAACACCATAAAAAAAAAGGGCTATCAAGCCATGAAAAGACATAGAGGTATTTTAAATGCATATTATTTAAGGGAAATTTAAATGCATATTATTTAAGCGTAAGGAGCCAGTCTGAAAAGGCTACAAACTGTATGATTCCAAGTATATGACATTATGGAAAAGGTAAAATTATGGAGACAGTAAAAAGATCAGGGACTTCCCTAGTGGTCCAGTGGTTAAGATTCTGAGCTCCCAGAGCAGGGAGCCTGGGTTCGATCCCTGGTCAAGGAACTAGAACTAGCATGCCGCAACTAAGAGTCCTCATGCCTCAACTAAAAGATCCCGCATGCTGCAACTAAAGATCCCACATGCGGCAACTAAGACCCGGCGCAGCCAAATAGCTAGCTAGCTAAATAAATAAATAAATATTTAAAGAGATCAGTGGTTGCCAGGAGTTGTGGGGTGAGGGAGGATAGATGAATAGGTGGAGTGCAGAGGATTTTTAGGTCAGTGAAAATACTCTGTTACTATAATAATGGATAGATGTCATTATACATTTGTCCAAACCCACAGAATGCACACCACCAAGAGTTAATGATGTCATTAACATAGGTGCATCAATTATAGCAAATGTATGACTCTGGTGGGGGATGGTTTTAACGGGAAAGGCTACGTGTGTGGGGGAAGGGGGCATAAGGAAAATCTCTGTACCTTTCTCCCAATTTTGCTATGAACCTAAAACTGATTTTAAATAAAGTCTATGGAAAAAAAAACAGCCAATAAATAAATTAGCAAAGGACATGAGCAGGCAATTTACAGAGGAGGAAAGCCGAATGGCCAGTAAACATTTGAAAAGGAGCTCAATCTCACTATTAATCCGGGAAATTAATATAAAAATGCACTCCATTACATTGGCAAAAACAAAAGATTAACAATACCAAGGGTTGGTGAGGACATGAAGAAATATTACTTTTTTTTTTTTTTGGCGGTACGCGGGCCTCTCACTGCCGCGGTCTCTCTCGTTGCAGAGCACAGGCTCCAGATGCGCAGGCTCAGTGGCCATGGCTCACGGGCCCAGCCGCTCAGTGGCATGTGGGATCCTCCCGGACTGGGGCACGAACCCGTGTCCCCTGCATCGGCAGGCGGACTCTCAACCACTGAGCCACCAGGGAAGCCCAGAAATACTACTTTTAACACACTGTTGATGTGAGTAATCAAACAATTTAGCAATACCTAATAATACTGAAAATGCATATGAATAACTTCTAAATATAAACCTTAAACTCTCTCACTATGCATAAGGAAATGTATATGAAGATGTTTGATGTGACACTGCTTATAATAGAAAATATAATAAATCGTGGCATTTTTATAGAATACTAAATAGCTGTTAAAAAGAATGAACTTACACATTTTGCTCATCATAATTTGAATGAAAGCAAGTATGGTATGACATTATTTATAAAAATCAAGAACAGACAATATTCATATTTATGGACACAAATATATGTACTAAAAGTATAAAAACAAAGACTGGAAAGATATACACGAAATTCACAGTACTGGTTGCTTCTGGGAGGAAAGGAGAATGGATTGGGGAAGAGGACAAAGAGGACTTCATGTTTTAGGTCTTTTGCATTGGTGATTCCATCTGCCTGAATGATAGATAAGTTTTCTTATGTCACCTTTGCAGTAGGGTCTACCTGGGCCACACTATTAGTAAGTGCAACTCCCTCTACCTCCCAGCCCCAAACTCTTGACTTTCCTTATCCTGCTATATATTTTTCTTTATCCTTGTACCACCTACCACCTTCTAACATACGGTTATTGTTTATTTTCTGTTTTGCCTGGGCTGAGGGCAGGAATCTTTGTGTTCTTCACATATTTATTCCAAGTGCCCAGAATAAGAGTCAGAAGAGATTCAATTAATTTCTTCTGAATGAATGAATTAACTTATAACATTTTATTTATTTTATTGAAAAAGGTATGTCTTAATAGATTTGATTAATTCTGAGTGGAGATGTGTATCTTTGTTACATTACTCTGAATTTTTTCCATAGTTAAAATGTCTACAAATGTTTCCATAGTTAAAAGTCTATATGATATAAAAAGCAAGTACAGTATAGTGGTTAAAGAGTCTGACAGATATGGGTTCAATATTCAGATCTGTCATTAGTAGTGTTTTACGTTGGACACATTCAATGGCTGTAAAACTTTTTTTTTTTTTAATTTAGTAAAATGGGGACAATAGTACTACCTACCTCACAGGGTTCTTGTGAGGATTAAACGTACAAACGACGTCCATGTTGCCAAATCCAATGGACATTTCTCAGTTCCCACCTTAATATACCAGGAGCATTTGACACAGTTGATCAATCCCTTCTCCTTGGTACACTTTCTACACTTGGTTTCCCCTCGCCTGATTCCCCTCCCCTCTCACTGGCACTCCTTCTGAGATTTTGGATCACCCCTTCTGACATTTTGGATCACCCCAGGGCCTCTGCCCTTGTGTCTCTGCTCTCCTCTATATGTGCTCATTCCCTTGGTGATGTCATCCAATCTCATAGTTTTAAATATTAGATAACTATGTGCTCACAACTCTTAAATTTATTATCTCTGGCCTGTACCTCTCCCTTGAATTACAGACTTCTATATCTAATGATCTACCTTCATTTCCACTTGAATGTCTAATAGGCGTCTCAAAACTTCAGTATAGCCAAAATTGATTTCCTTATCTTCCCCCGCAAACTGGGTCCTCTTGCAGGTATCTCCATCTCAGTAAATGGCTACCCAATCCTTCTAGAATCCAGTTGCTCAAGCCAAAAATTTTGTGGGTAACCTCGACTCGCTTCATATCCCATGTCAAATCAGTCATCAAATCCTGATGGTTCTATTTGCAAAATAAAATCTTATCGCTTTTTATTACCTCCACTACTTTCACCTTGGTCAACATAATTTCTTGCCTAGATTATGGAAACAATATCCTAAACAACATCTAAACGGTCTTCCTGCCTCTGAACATCTACTATACTTCTCAAATCAGCAGACAGAGTGATACTGCTAAAAATATATGTCAGATCACATCCTTCCCCTATTCAGAATCCACAAACTGCTTTCCATCTCACTCAGAGTAAAAGTCAAAGAATGACCATGGCTCCAAGGACTATATAACTATACTATAGCCATTCCCTGCCCTTTACTTCTCTGACCATATCTCTTTGTACCTTTGCCTCTGCTCATTTCTCCAGCCTCACCAGCATCCTTAATATTCTGTGAACATACCAGGCCTGCTTCTGCTTCAGGGCATTTGCACCTGTTGTTCCCTGTCTGATATATTTTCACAGATAGCAACATGGCTTGTTCCCTCACCAACTGTTAGGTCTTTATACAGATGGCACCTTCTCAATGAGGTCTGCCCTGACCAGCCTATTTAAAAATCACAACTTCCTCCTTAGTACCATTCCTTTTTGCCTGCTTCTGGAGAGAAAAGGAGGAGAATGAACTGGGAAAGGGAAAAAGGTATATCACCACATAATAACACACATATTGTCTTTAAAATTTTACATATCCTCTCCATTAGAATAGTTAATGAGAGAAGGAATTTTTTTTATTTTGTTCACTGTTTTATCTGTAGCAACTAAAACAGAATCTATCACATAACCAAAAAAGGCCAAAGAAGGGTAAACATGTAAGAAAAAAAAATGTCAAAAACAGTTAAATAGAATTTCCTTTTCTATTGTATTCAAATCTCCCAAAGCCAAGACAAATTTAAGATTTCATGAATTTATTTACTCGTTCAGAAAAAAATCTAGTGAGTGCCTGCTCTATGCTACCATTTCAGGCACTGGGGAAAATACAAGGTCTCTGCTTTCACTTCAAAGTACTCTGCTTTCACTTCAAAGTACTTTAAGTGGCAGAACAGCAAAATTTTTACCTGCTATCATATTTCCCCTTTTGCTGAGCCAAAATAATTTCAAGCACAGATGCTAAATTATCATACTTAACTATTTTCTGAGTGATAATTCAAAAATTAAAACAGTAATATTTGATAGAAAACATTTTAAAAGCAGTTCCAAAATATAATTGGAAATTCAATACAGATTTAGAAAACATACACTGAGTCATCACTGATGAAATTTAAAAAGGACTTGTGTGTCAAAATACAATTTTAATTCAAATCATATTTAGAAAAATATCTTGCTTCAACAATGACAACAGTGAATCATTACCAAGCAGCTTCTGATGGAACCACTATGACAGGTAAATCAATGTAACATTCCAGATAAATGACTAAGATGTAATTCAGTGGAAAGCACAGCTCTATTCACTGGGGAAAGATTCTTCAAAGAGCTGAAAAAGCTGCTTCATGTTTACTTCTAACAGGCTCTCAACTCTGGCTGAATATTAGGATCACCTGGGGGGCTTCTGAAAAACACTAATGTCTGAGCCCAACCCCAGCCAAATGAAACTCAATCTCTAGGGGTGGAGCCAGGCATCTGCAGTTGTTAAAAGCTCCCCCAGGTAATTCTGATGCACAACTGGCTTAAGAATCACTGTTCTACAAGTTCCTATTATTGGTTATCATTTCAAAGAGAAAGATATGGTTATTTATGTCAACTCTCCCACCATCAGTATTGATTGAAAAGATCTCCCAACACTAGTCACTGTCATCAATACGGCGTTTTCCCAGAGACTTCACCTAGAAGACCTAGCCTATGGTCACATACCTGTTAAAATTGTCCTGCCACAATCTGAAGACCCCAAAACGCATTATCTTACCAGAGGTATTTCTGTATTATAAGTAACAGACATTTTGCTAAAAGGCAGCAAAGTCAATTTAAGTAATTTTTATTAAAGCTATAGACTTTGACTTGCAGGTACTAAAGAGTAAATATTTTCAAAAATAACTTAACAACAACATTTTTATATATAGCATCCCCTACACCAAAACGAAGAATTTTTTGGCTTATTTCTGCAGAAATTGTTGAATTTCAAACATATATAAAAATAGAACATAAAATCAACTCCCATACAGTCATCACAACTTTAACAATTATCAACTCCTGGTCAATCATGTTTCATCTATACAACCTCATATTCAACATCACCCTAACCTGGATAATTATGAAGCAAATCCCACACATCATATTGTTTCATCTAGGCTTTATTTTAATTTAGTGTAAATAATGCAGAAAGTAACTTGAAAAAACTTAAATAAGAATGACAGAAAAAGGTGATAAAATAACAGTTTATAAATATAAAAGGAAAGTGATATTTGAGTCTTCTCATTTCTGCAGTCTGTTGGCTACCTCTTACTAAACTAAAGAACACTGTGCCTCTTGTCTTGGCTAGCTTATGTGTCACAGAAGGCACAGGTAACAGAATCCTCTCAAGTAGAGTTCTTACTTGGGGTCTAGAGTGGTGATAAATGAAGTTACTTAAAAAAAAACCTTTAATACTAATAATTACTGAGACAACCAATAGATTCCTTTAAAAATTTTTTTTCAGGGGCTTCCCTGGTGGCGCAGTGGTTAAGAATCCACCTGCCAATGCAGGGGACACGGGTTCGAGCCCTGGTCTGGGAAGATCCCGCATGCCACGGAGGTACTAAGCCCGTGTGCCATAACTACTGAGCCTGTGCTCTAGCGCCCGCAAGCCACAACTACTGAGCCCATGCGCCTACAGCCCGAGCTCCGCAACAAGAGAAGCCACCACAATGAGAAGCCTACACACCGCAATAAAGTGTAGCCCCCGCTTGCCACAACTACAGAAAGCCTGCACCCAGCAATGAAGACCCAATGCAGCCAAAAATAAATAAATAAAATAAATTTATAAAAAAAATTTTTTTCAGCTTTACTGAGGTGTAATTGACACATAGTAATTATATATTTAAGGTACACAAGTTGATGTTTTGATATATGTATACGATGTGAAATGACCACCACAATCAAGTTAAATAACATTTCCATCACATAGAGTTACCATTTTCTTCCTTTCTTCGTTTCTTCCTTCCTCCCTCCCTCCCTCTCTGTCTCTCTTTCTTTCTTTTTGGTGAGGCCACTTAAGATCTATCCTCTCAACTTAGATTTGGGGTCTAAACCTAACTACTAGTTGTGTGATTTGAGATTACTTAATCTCTCATCTCTCATCTGTAAAATGAGGATAATACCACTATTTTTTGGAAATTAAACGTGTAAAGTCCCAAGCACAGTCCGGCAGATAGTAAGTACTATATTGAATACACGTATTGACATGGACTAAACATTATTACCAGGGCTGCTTCAAAAGACCAAAATAACAAATAGCCTGGATAGTGAGTGGTTTCCAACCTGAAATACCTAAATTTCTAGGGCACACGAAAGTAATAATGTGGCAATCTTGCAGTTGTAGCCAAACATTTTTTTCCAATGGGTGTCCAGTAAGTTCTGAGAACCTCAGAATAGTTAAAAAAAAAAAAAAGAAAGAAAGAAAACATACAATTAGGTAGAAAAACAGCTTTAGAAAATATAGGCAGAGTAAGTTGAATCACTTGTTCATTTACCCCACTATTCTAAATGAGTGGGGTAAAAAATGAAGTACAAAATTCATATTTGTAGTTCAAGATCAAAGGCTTTATTCTAATATTTCATCTAATGTGTCTTTAGTGACTTTACCAGTTTGCTCAGAATGGTGATTAAATAAACACTGTCTGCAAGAAATTGAGTAACAAGTCTTTTAAAAATCAATGAAACAGAGTAGCACCTGGTCGTCTTCTTCCCTCAGCTAACCTTTCTTTATATGATATTTACTTCCTAATAAATCCACACTGTACATATCTATTCAAACTTTATCATGAGTGTAGACAGTTGAAAAACACTTTTGTTTTCTTTTGGATGCATGGTTTTGTGACAGGTATATGACCCAGACCTAAAAAACAAGTGTCTCTCTCTTCCTAACTAAACAGAAATGCAAAGAAGTTCAGCTTTCGTCTTGGTATTTGGCCCAAACCCTCCTTTTAGCAAAGCATTTAGTCAGTCTTCCAAAGGCCTAGGCCAATCTGAGCATCATTTCTGGCATTCAATGATCTTGTGATTGCACAGTTACCATGACATCCAATGAGTGTAACAATGTCAGTAATCAGCACAATCATGTCATTCAGATTTATTGTTATTCCCTGAACACTCACTTTCAAATATAAACATTCTAGATGAAATGGAGTGAAAATGTTCTTATGTGCTTGTTTCATCAGTCAATATAAGAGTAAAATGCTGTAGTAATTAATGTTGCTTATGAAAACTTAATTTTATGCATAAAAGAATTAGTAAAAATTTTCAGTTATTTAGCAAAATAGATTGACAGTTAATACAAATATGTCATACATTAAATAGATAACTTCCTCAAGAACATTATATCTTGGAAAAAATGTTTATAAAAATTCAAATAATGTAAGACAAAATCATAGAGATTAGATTTATCATAATTCAGTCTTTGCAGAACTGTATAATGTACTACCATTCATAACATTAAAGAAAATAACATTTAAGAGCTGTATTTAAATTTCAGTTATTTACTTCCATTTAAGTCATAAATTTTTCAAGAAAACATCCTATTGGGGAATTCTTCACACCTTGTGATGATGAATTAAAAACAATGTTACCTCATAATACCATGGGATGGAAAAATACCTAAACTATGTAAATAAAGGATGGGCAATAATTCAAATATAATCTCTAATCAAAATAATTTTTAAGATGTTAGGACAAGCCTGTTAGAGAAAATTAGGGTACCCCAAACACATTTTGTTTAGTAAAACTTCACAGTAAACAACTCTACAAGAATGTCTTAATATAGTCTTAGGTCTATGAAGGCTGAAGATTCAAACATAAAGTGTTACAAACAATCCTTTTCAGTAGCTGAAGATGAAGAATTTTTGAGCCATGCCTAAACTTTGAATCCTAGCTCCTAAACTTTGAATCCTAGCTCCTTGAATCCTAGCTCCTCAAATAAATTAAAATAATAATTTATTTGAAAACATTTTCCTGAATTACTCTGTGGCACACAAAAAGGTTAGTGATGTTTTCAAATGTGCTGGTTGAAAGTGTATATCTATTTGGTATTACCTATGTACAATACAGGGACTGCAAGAGAAATCTAACTGCTGACAGTGTCAAGAAACTGTTCCTGTATTATAATTGTAAACTTTAAAAATCTTACTACTACTGTTGGCAATAAACTATAATAATAATTGATTTTTTGGATGAAATGATTCTTTTACCCTAGAAGTTCATCCTATGTTGGTGCTATCTGGCTTTAGCCACAGACAACTATTAATTTAACTTTGGGTCACTGGCATTGGGCCAAAATGCGTATTTGGTACACCTCTACTAATAACGTATTTAGAGGCCTATCTCTATGCTTCTTAGTAGAGAACCTCGTCTTAGCCTGTTGAATATTTTTACCTTGATAGTTGCAGAAAAATCCCAACTGCTCCACTTCGTAATTGATATTCTCTATTCTTCCTGTCCTTGTCTGATCACTTTAAGTCTGTTCCACACTACTCAAAGCTAAATTATCCACTGTTTTGCACTGCTCTCTGTGCTCACCTTGTCTTCTCACAGGAGTTCTTCCTCAAGGGTGGGCATTAGTCTTCTTCTGTATTGTCCATAGTGCTGGTCATCTGATATATATTTACTAATTCACTAAAATCCAAGATGTCACTGACTAACCACCTTTGTGTCTCAGATATTCTCCTTCTTAATTTTAGGCTATTCCATTAAGTAAACTATCCCAAACTAAACATATCAAGGTTTGAGCAAATAAGGGATTACATTTAACAAAAGATATAAGCTGGAGGGCGAGGGACAAATTGGGAGATTGGGATTGACATATACACACTACTACATATAAAACAGATAACTAATAAGGACCTTCCTACTGTACAGCACAGGGATGGGAAAAGAACCTAAAAAAGAGTGGATATATGTATACGTATAACTGATTCACTTTGCTGTACACTTGAAACTAACACTGTAAATCAACTACAATAAAAATTAAACAAACAAAAACGAAAACAAAAGATATAAGTAATGTTTAGTGGAAGAGAAAATAAAACAGTATTTAGATTTAAGACAATAAAGGTAACTCATTTACTTTCTTCATGCCTTAGTCTACTATGGATTCTGCAAGGCAATTACATAAAGTCAAAATAACTGAGAAGGAAAATCCTAATATTAACACTAACCTGAAAGTTCGGACAAGATTTTTAAGTTGTGTGTGAACATCTCCTAATGTAATCTGAAGAGGCCCCATAAGTCCAGGCAATCTGAAAATAAAAAATTACATTTCCTTTAAAATATAATTATATAGATACATTTCTGGGGGTCTTGCCTAAGTCTGGATTTTCCATAGGGAAACACTGAGGTGGAGACAATTAAGCAAGGTTGTAACTGGTAAGAAGTCATAAAGAAATATTTCAAAATAACTCCACACTCTTATTTTGTAGCCTATGCTACAGAATGAGGCACTGAAATGCAAAAATATCATTTTGGCTGCCATCTATATTCTTGTCTCTAGTATTTCTTAACTTTTTATTTTCAAATATTAAATAAATGGAAAGAACACAGGCCAGAAGAACTGCCCTCCAAATGGTCCAATATGGGAGTGTGGCATATTTCTTATTACATCCTTATGGTAAGAGTAAACATTGGTACATTTCTAGAGAGCAATTTGACAATATATACTAATATTTTAAATGTGGACACTCTTTGACCCAATAGTTTTACTATGAAAAAATTTATCCTAAAGAAATAATCAAACATAAAAAAGATGGTTATTGGAGAAATATTTTTAGTAGTGAAAAAATGGTAACAAATGTCCATCAATAGGTGGTTAAATAAATTATGATATAACCAAATAATAAAATCTTTAAAATAATAATATAAATCTATATTTTTTAATGTGGAAAGATATTCATGATAAATGTTAAGTGAAAAATGCATACGTAGTATTGTTCCATTTTCATAAAAACATACATGTTATAATGCAATTGCATATCACACACAGTATATATCGAACATATGTCATTCTCTCTAGGTTTAGACTATACCAGAGGGAACCAAATGGAATGAATATACACACACCAGCTATACCACATATATGTCAGGGATAAACATCAAAATATTAATAGTTACTGTTGAGTGGTGGAATTACAGGTGATTTTCGCTTCCTTATTTATATCACTTTCTACAGCCTAAATCTTCTGGAATAAGCATGTATTACTTTTTAAAAAAACTTATTATAAAAGTTTAAAACACGTTTCAAAATAGAGACAGTAACAATAACCCCATATTTCTATTTCCAGATTCAATCTCCCTATATTTTGCTACATTTGCTTCATTTTTCCTTCCTTTTCTTTTGCAGTATCTTAAAGTAAATCCCTGACATCATGTCATTTGACCCCTAAATTATTCCTTATTTATCTCTAAATACAAGTGCATTTCCGTATATAATAATAAAACCATCACACCTAACCAAATTAACAATTCCTTAATATCATCTAATACTCAGTGCATATTTCATGTTCTTTGATTCTCTAAAAGTTTTTTGTACAGTTGGTGCTACTTTTACAATGAGAAAAAACTCAACTGCTTTCATAAACAACCAACCAAAAAAATCCCTATGTCACTATAATTATTTTGTTTTCAGTGTTCTTTGTGCTTCTTCTTAAATTATTCCACCACTTCTCAAATTTAGTTCCTGCCCTAATATCGATAACTTGGTCTTCTAGCAGGGTTCCTTTTGGTATCTTCTGTTGTAGCCCAAATTCCTTCAATGACATGCCTATGTGGTCTTAAATTTAAAACTGGGTACTTTCATTAGATAAAAAGTCTAGAAAACTATTTTCACATAAATCCCTACCTACTAATTACATGCTAGTATAGTTAATCTATCCCAACTTTCAAAACCTTTGTAACTAAAATCAAGGACTGATATCTTCTTATTCTATGAATCAGACAGATGGTGACTTACACTGTTGTCTAAACTAATATTTAACAGAAACAAATGTACAAGTATGAAGAGCAGGTAAAAGACAAAACAGATTTATTATATATGAAGAGTCTAACACACAACAGGCATTCAATAAATATTAATTTAAACACTTATTTAACATGTAAAATTTAGAGAAGTAAGCTGTTCAAAATACTATGGCTTCTAGAAAATAGGCTTTTCTTATTTTTGAACTACTACAAAATTAAGACTTCTGCACGTGCACAGCACCTTAAATATTGACTGAAAAACACCTTTCTGTCTTTTCTGCTGAAGAAAAAAAATGCTGGTTGAAAAGTTCAAGATAGCCTTCACACCTCTGAAAAAAAGATTTTCAAGCTCCTTTTGAAAGAGAAACCAAGATTGCAATTTTCAAATGTCATTTATGACTGGGCTAATTACAAGAACAACAACTTCCACTACGGGAAGCTTAAAACTAAATTGCAAAATTCAGGTTGTTGAGTGTGAAACGGTTCTATGAATATGTATATAGAATAAGTCAATAAACCGTTAAACCTTTATAAAATCTTATTTACACGTGAAACTGATGTGACACATTTACCACAAATCAGTATTTAAATGGGTCTAGCTCTGATATTTTTTCCTGACTTCACTAGATTATTAAATGGGAGTGAGGCAGTTTGATTTTCTACTCCCATAATTTCAACCTTCCTCTTTATTATGTGTCTCTATATCTTCTACACAAAACAATTTCAATATTCTTTGGTAGGACATCTTAAAAATCTAAATTTCTCAGGTGACAAAATCCACATAAACTTTACACGTTATTCTTCTGTTCAAAATTCAAGGATTACACCAATAAGTTATGAACCCACACATACCAAATTAATTTAAGTATTATAAACATGGAATGATAATTACATACTTACATTTTACTCAATTTTTCAAGTACGATGCGTTTTCTAATCTGGTTCTGAGAACTTGAATCTATCAGTGGAAAGGTGGGATCATGCTGAATCACATTTTCAAACAAAGCAAAATAAAATCATAAATTTACATTCTTTCTTTGATAAGAACAACAAACATTAAAACACAAAAGTTTATACCTGTGGTATGGTAGAATAAAAATTAGACTTCAGAATTAGAATATTTAAATTTGAGTATTGGCTCAGTTAGTAGGCTGGTATGAACTTGCTTGAGCCATCTGCCCTCTTTTGAGAGCATTTTCTCATCTGTATAATAGGGATACTAATACCTTCTTTATTAAATGAGAAAACGTATATAAAAAGACTTCGTAAAATGCTAAATACTATATAAATATAGGAGATTAAAGGACTAAAATTATCAAATGCTATAAATGTATTATGGGAAATTCCACTTCTAGAAACGGCAGACAAGATAATTCAAACCACTTCTTCTGCTGAAAAACTGAAAAAACTGGGAAAAAACCCACGATTGTTTGAAAGCATCAGAGAGCTAATAAGGTAGTAAAGAATTATGGTCTGAGATTCTGGAGAAAGTAATTCCAGAGAAGGCACTGACTAATTCCAGAAGAGGCAATTTAGATTATGAGAACCCGAGCATCAGAGTTCAGGGCATGCCAAGAAGGAAGAGGTACTGTCAACCTACCCCAAACTTGAGAACAGGACTTAGATGGACCATACTCCAGGAGTAAGAATGAAGAGGAAGTGGACTGGCTCTTGCAGGGACTGAAGCCCAGCTTCAAATCATCTTAATCACTGATTGGATTAAAGTGATTTGGTGGGACTTCCCTGGTGATTCAGTGGGTAAGACTCTGCACTCCCAATGAAGGGGGCCCGGGTTCAAAACCTAGTCAGGGAACTAGACCAGCAAATCATCTGCCAGAAGCAAACACAAATCTGTTCTAGAGGAAGATAACATCAGCCTGGGTTTCAAGCTATCTCTAATTTTTATTATGCAATGTTTGCCACATAATAAAACAATAAGAAAACAAGACAATATGATCAAAATCTGAAACATTAGCTCATAGAAATCAACCCCTAGGAAATCCATGTAATGAAGTTATCAACCTTATTTAGAATAACTATGCTGAATATATTCAAAGAAAAATAACAAGATGGAAAATTTTAGCAGAGAACTGGAAGCTATATAAAAAAACCAAACAAAACTCCCAGTAACTGAAAAAACAGTATTTAAAAGAACTCAATGGATAGGTTTAATAACATAGTAGAAAAGACTGAAGAGAGAATACTGATTTGGAAGATATCCAGAATGAAGCACAGACACACACCCCTCTCCTCCCACCCCCCGGCTTGGGGTAATGCAAAGCACAAGAGAATATAAAAAACAGAAGATACAGTGAAAAAGACTAACGTATCTGCCACTGGAGTACGAGGTAGAGAGGAAAGGGAGAATGGGACAGAAGCAATACCTGAAGAGATAATAACTGAGAATATTCCAAAACTGATAAAAGAAATCAAGTCACAGATTTAAGTATACAACAGCCAAAAGAATAAATACAAATATAATCACACACAAAGCATTCTAAAATTGACGGTAACCAAAGACAAAAAAAAAAAAATCTTAAAAGTAGCTAAAGGAAGAAACAGTATTTTCAAATAAGAGAAATAAATGGAAGCCAAAAAACAATGAATATGTATTTTCAACGGGCTGCAAGAAAATAACTACTAATTTAGAATTAATTTAGAATTCAGTGTCCAGGAAAACATCTTTCAAAAGTGAAAGTAAAATAAAGAATGTCCTGACAAAACTGAGAAGATTCATCATTAGCAAACTGGCACTAATGGAAAAAAAGGATATTCTTCAGGCCCAAGGCGAACGATCCCAGATGAAGGAATGGAGATGCAGGAAGGAATGAAGAACAGTAAGAGAGTAATTAATTGGATAAATCCAACTTAATACCAACTATAAACAATCTTGTAGGATTTAAAAATACAGAGACAATAAAAGTACACAACAACAGAGCACGTTAAGTCAAGATGGGGTAAATGGAATTAAAGTTTCTAAGGTACTACTTGTCCAGGAAGCAATAAAAGTATTAACTTATATTAGATTTTAATAAGACACAGATTCAGTTTTTAATCTTTAGGGAAACCAATTAATGATCAGTAAAAGAATGTATAAAAACTAGCTAACAGAGGGCAAAAAATGGAATAATGATATCTGATCCAAAGAAAGCAAGAAAGGAGAGAAGAACACAGAACAGGTGGGACATGCAGAAAGCAACAAGTGAGATGCTAGATTTAAACCCAAATATATCAATTGTGACACTAAATGTAAATGGACTAAATCCTCTACGTAACGGACAAAGATTATCAACCTAGATTTTTTTTAAAAAAAGATAGTCCTTGAAAATACTAATAAAAGAATGAGAGTGTCAGGAAAGTAGATCTTGTAAAGCCAAAAATAAATAAATAAAATCAATGGAGAGCAAAGTCACTCCATATGCTAAGAGGTTAGATTTACCAGGAAGACATAATAATCTCACATTTGCACCCAAGATCATTGTCTCAAAATATTAAAAGTAAAATTCACAAAACTGAAAGGAAAAATAATCAATTTATAATTATGCTGAGAGATTTTGACCCACCTTGCCCATCTCTCTCAGTAACTTAAGGAATGAGCAAACAAACAAAACAAAAAAGAAAGAAGGAAAAAAAGAAAGAGAAGAAAAGAAAAAGAAAAATCAATAGTACTTTAATGTGCACACATTTCCCCAGAGAGAAACAATGAAATCTGACTGATACTCCCCACCGTAAACAAAAATCAATTCCAGATGAATTACAGATCTAAATGTTAAAGGAAAAACAAAGCTTCTAGAAGATGAAATAACCTGGGCTAAGTAAAGATTTCTTAAAGAAGTCACTAAAGGGAACCATTAGTAAACTGGACTCAAGACACCATTAATAAGAGGGAAAAGGCAAGTCTCAGAGTGGAAGATATTTGCAATACACAAAAATGGACTTGAATCCTGAATACATAAAGAATTCCTGATATTCCAATAGATAAATGGAAAAAAAGACTTGAACAGGCACTTCACAAAAGAGACTATCCAAATGGTTCATAAGCAGATGAAACAGTACTCAACTCATTAATCATCAGAGAAATGTATTATAACCTAAAATCAGTACCATCGGAATAGTGAAAAGTTACAATATCAAGTATTGGTGAGAATATGGAGTCATGTAAACTCTCATACAGTGATAGTAGAATATAAAATGGCTGAACCATTTTGGAAAACTGTTTGGCATTATCTAGTAGAGTTGAATATATGCATACACTCTGACCCAGAAATTCTAGTCCTAGGTACATACCCATCAGAAATGCATACACATTAAAAGAGAGACATACACAAGAGAAGTTCATAACAGCATAGTTCATAATAGCCCCAAACTGGAAACAGCCTAAATGCTTATTAACATTAATAAATTGTGGTATATTTATATAATGGAATACTATGCAGCAATGAAAGAATGAACTACAACTATCTGCAACGCAAATGACTCATGAACATAATGCTGCACAAAATAAATTGGATACCAAAGAACATATACTGAGTGAATCCATTTACATTCAGTTCAAAATTGGGAAAATTAATCTATGCTATTATAGTCATTAATTTGGGAAAGAGGTAATGATTTGGAGGAGACATAGTGGGGCTTCTGGTTTACTCAAATTTCTTGGCCTGCGTAGTGATTACATTGGTGTGTTCACTTGTGATAATGCAATGAGCTGTACACTTACTATTTGTGTTACACTTCAATGAAAAAGTTTTTTTTCTAATATATATTAAAAAATTTTTTTTAACATCTTTATTGGAGTATAATTGCTTTACAATTTTGTGTTAGTTTCTGCAATGAAAAAGTTTTAGCAACAGAGAAGCAGTCAAATTTCAGGGATTACTTTTTCCTTCTTAAGGCTTATTAGCATAAAAACAATAAAACAAGTGCTATAGTAAAGTTATGCAGCTTAATGACAGACAACAATGTTTCTCCAGGCTTCATATAAAGTTATGGATGCTGTCTAATAATCCAGTTGAAGTGATTTCAAATATAGTGTTGGGCTAGGTAACATTCTGTAGAAATATAAGAAATTTCTAAAGTTTTACTGTATTTCCACTTTCACACTCTTTTTAAATCTCCAAATGTGTTCTTAAATTTAGAGCCATATTTACTCAGAAAACAAACTCCTATGGTAAAAATCAAGGTTATCACCTATTCCTCTTCATGCCAAATGACTTCCTTTCCCAAACTACACATCAACCAAAAATGGGTAATGGAAATACTGAAAGAACCTCATGAAATCTCAGCAGCATAACATCAGTTTCTACATATAACTATTTACATATAACTGAGTACCAATTATATGTCAGGCACTGGGATAAATGCTTTATATGCATTATCTTTAAAACTCATAAAAATTGAGTAAGGGAAGCCATTTATAATCCCATTTACAGATAAGCAATCAGACTCAAGAGACTAAATTTTCATACAGCTAGTAAATGACAGAGCAGATAATCAAATCTACGTTACCTGAATGTGCTCTTTCCATTTTCTCCTATGTCCACTATTTCCCCAATAAGTCTCCTTTACTAAATAATTTTCATTCATAATATTTTAAGTGAGCATGCTTGCCAAATATTATCCAAATATTTTACTATTCAATTAGTAAGTCTATTCCACTGCATATAGTCCCATTGGAAATAAAACACAAAGATACACACCCTCTGTAGAAATCTGAAAGCATACATACCAACGAAGAAAAAACAGCCTTTTTAGAGAGTCTAGATATTATATGAAGAATTAGGTTTTTTTTTTTTAAGAATTAGGTTTTAAAGAAAACTTTGTCCCACAATTGTAGGCTATTTCTACATTAGAGAAAAATGTTAAATATTGATGAAAATTTCCTGGGGCAAACTTTAACTTATTTGGAAAATAATAATGTCAATACTGGAGATGAAATTTTAAACCACAGGACTGAAAGACTAAAGAAAATTCTGAAAATTAAAAAAAATTATTCCTTCAGTACTTTTCTTCCTGTTCCAAGATTTACTATGGTGAGTGTTCCACATGTTAGCAGTATGGAAAAATCATTATCATTAAGACATACCTCTTCCGAGTCTTGTGATTTGGTGGTTTCTTCATTCAAAACATATCGTCCTCTATAAAACTCCCTGATCCTTAGATTTAATGTTTCAGTTTCTTTTTTCAAGTTCTCATAACTTGGCAGTGGTTTAATGGCTGTATCTGAGGCTCTAAACGGTAAAGACTCATCCAAGCTGTTCTGAGATTCCTGCAAGGCAGGGGAATGACTGTCTGGGTCACAGTTCACATCATCTTCATCAAGTTCTTCTTCCTTAACCAGAGGGGCTGAAGAGGGTTTCAGACATACAGAAGCATAATTCTGGCCATACAAAAACCTCAAAGTTTCTTCTGTCTTCCACTCAATCAAAGTCTCCTTCAGGGCTTTAAGTAAGTTTGCCTTTGCAACTTCAGGGCACACCTGCACTGAACTAGAAGCTGACCTAGGAACTTGGTTCGATTTGGCAAATTTCCTCTTAAAATGCTCAGCACTTTTCTTACTTATGCCTACAAGAGTTATTTTTGAACTACTGTATTTATTTTCAGAAATTTTTGAAGCTTCTAATTTTTCTTGCAGAGACCTATCTGAAGAAATCTGAGTACATACATTCTGTAAAGGAAGTTCACAAGCAGCAGCTTTCTCCTCACTGTCTAATCTGCAATTGCCTAACTGCTCAGTGACATCTATTACTGTCTGTTCTTTGCTTTCATGTTTGGAGTCAACCTTTTGACCAGCTTTCTTTTTCATTATGCTTTTTTTGTGCAGCTGTGGCCTTATACCCGTTGCACTTGGTCTGTTTCCTTGTAGAATGGAGGAAACGAAGTCTTGCTCATTATCACTGCTACTATCATTATGAGTGCCAGAAGAACTAGATTCATCATGCTTCTCAAAATGGCCAGGACTGTCAACATCTGATGTTTTAATGGCCTTACTGCATAACTGTATTTCTTCTCCAGAATGACCACTGTTGAGGGAAAGAAACAAAACAACTGTAACAGAAAAGCAACATGTCCCACAGTATTTATACTTTGTAACTTTCAAGGTAGAAACTTTTATTCCCTGGGCAAGGCCTTATTTATAGGCTTATATTTACCTAGGCCTATATACACACACACATACACATTTCAGAAGAAAGTTATAATTCTATAATTTCTCTACATCTTATTTATTTGATATAAGTCTCTTTCCATCTTCTTCCCTTGTATTTTCTCGCCGATTATTTTAAAAGTGTTGTAAGAGTATAGCAAAAAAGAAAAGAAAACAAAAACCAAACAACATACACACAAAAACAAAAACCCCACAAACCAACATTTGATAATTCCATCCTACTGAATTATTTTGATTTTTGCTTTCTCCATTTCTGTAACTGCTTTATATATCTTTTTTTAAAAAAGGATTCTTTTGAAAACTTCATTATTGGTTTCTCAAAAAAAAATGAGAGGAACTGTTTAGATTTTGAAACAAAAATAAAAAGAGACGTTTAAGCATTTTCCAATTCTGGTTGATAGTTATGCAGAAAATTCCACTGAATGAAAAATTCAAGAAAGTCATAGCAGAAAATAAAGTTGGCAAATCAAGATTTATCAATGAAAGATACTTATACTTGAAAATCCCAGAGTTAAATCACAATGATAATAATAAGACAACAGTTTTCCCTTTGCCTATGTTCCTTTAATTTTCAGATTAGGTTTATAAAAGATTAAAAAATATGAAAGAGCAGAGACAAAGAGAGCTTTGTCTATACAAACTTGAGATAAATAAGGATAGGAGAGCAATTACCCTTAAGCAAATGCACATATAACAACTTTAAAAGATCAGGATGGCAAGGATTCTAGGTCAAGAAGCACCTGGAGGGTGGTGAAAGGGTATATGGGAACTCTCTACTTCTCACACAATTTTTCTGTAAACCTATTTTTTGTATTTTCTGTAAACCTATCCCCCTAAAGCCTATTACAATTTTTAAAAATAAAATGAAATAAAATAATTCAGCAATAAACAAAAAAGCATGCTTGGGTGAAGTGTAAAAGAAGAAGAAAAACAGTTGAAAATAAGGTTGTAGATGGGAATGGAGAAAAAAGATAAGTTCATTCAGTATTTTATACCATTTTTTAGTTAGAGTCTAGCCTACATAGCCACAGACTGTCTCTTGTATCTGAAGTAAGTACAATTTCAAAAAACTTAGAACAACTCAATTTTCATGTATACTTTCTCTTGGAATTGTATGGTAATTATATTTTTCTATACTATTTTGAAGCTGTAAGTTAAAGATTTATAGCGAATAATAAATATCTCTCACTTGTGCTCAATTCCATCTAACTAAGGTAGTGACTAATAACTAGGAAAATTTATTCTGGAAGATAAAAGGATATGTTTTGAGAGATGATCATGGTTGGGCAAGCAATACCATGAGCAAAGTTTAGAAAAAAAAATCACAACTTGGAATTTCTATTAATGCTTTAGACACTCTTTCAAATAATTAACTGATACATTAATGTTTTGATGTTCTATAAAAACCTTTCAACAAATGTAATTGGCACAATCTAGTTGACAATGAAGCACAATATCTCAGATGGAAGCTGTGTTTGTGTCATATTTCAACAGGTTCAATTAGACTTCCTTGGTAGGAACAGCTGTACAGTAAATCATACAGATCAAACACATCATCTTACCATCACAAAAGAAAAAAAAGCTGTACAAGGCAAATATTTCTTTTTGTGGGCTAGAATGGGCACTTACATAATGCATTAGCACAGGAAGTCCAAGAGTTCGTATCACCTGGTTTACTCTTAATGCTTCTATTAACAAGAATACATAGAAGGTAAGTGATACTGATTCAACCATACCTTTGTCCTTCCTGTAGCAGCTGAAAATCAGGACATCTGTGACAAAAACACAGAAGTAAAAAACTGAAAGCAATTGATATGTCAAACACTTTCAAGTGTTTATTATAACCACTTTGGATAGAAAATATAATTTAAAAGGAAATAGTTCATATAAAGATTTTTTAATGTTTTTCTTAAACCACAACATATTATAAAACTCATCCACAAGAAATATGAATTAATCTTTCTAATCCAAAATTTACTTATATTTCAGGACTAAGTTCAACTTCCACTAGCCCAATTAAGTTTTCCTTGACTAACTTGCTAAAGTAAATCTCTCCCTTCTCTAAATTCCAGAGTCATCATTGTCTGTAGAGTTAATACACATTAATCATGTGCTCTTCTATGACCTAACACAGAAATTTTATCTAAATATCTTACTTTTCGTATGTTTAAGTCTAGTTTCTTAACTAGACTACAAGCTTGTTGAGGTCAGAGATTATTTATTCAATATTATAATTCTCCTGTTATTTCCTTTATATGGTCAATAAGACTTTTTGCCCTAATTTTGAGAAAGCAGTTGTATTGTAGCATGGATGTGAGGTATGTAGGTCAGGTGATTTAACTCTAGGGACAATTTTGCTATGCAATACCAGAAATCACATATGGCTGGGCATTAAAAAGGGGGAGGAAAAGGCTCTTAAAAAGCCAAATACAAAGAGGAACAAATATAATAGCAAATGAATCCAAGAGGACAGGAAAACTCTGTAAAGTGCTTCTGAAGTACTCAGAAAAAGTGGCTTCTAAAGACTACAAAACATGTTAAATAAAAGTAAATATTCAAAGAACTAAATAAATGGATCAATATTCTATGTGCACTGATAGAAAGATTCAATATTGTCAAGAAGTTAGTTCTTCTCAAATTGATCTGTGATTCAATGAAATCCCAATCAAAATCCCAGCAAATTATTTTATGGATACTGACAAATTCATTCTAAAGTTTTTATGGAGAGGCAAAGACCCAAAATAGTTAACGTAATATTGAAGGAGAAGGACAAAGTTGGAGAATTGACACTACCTGACTTTAAGACTTACTATAAAGCTATAGTAATCAAGACAGTGCAGTGTGGCGCTGGTGAAAGAAGAGACAAAAAAGATCATTGGAACAAAATAGAGAGACCAGAATAGACCCACAGGAATAGTCACGATCTCTGACAAAAGAACAAAGGCAACACAATGGAGAAAATATAGTCTTTTCAACAAGTGATGTTCCACATGCAAAAGAATTAATCTAGACACAGACCTTACACTCTTCACAAAAACTCAAAATGGATCACAGACTTAAAAAGTAAAATGCAAAACTATAAAACTCCTGGAAGAGGGACTTCCATGGTGGTCCAGTGGTTAGGACTCCATGCTTCCACTGCAGCACTGCAGGGGGCCCAGGTTTGATCCCTGGTTGGGGAACTAATACCCTGCATACTGCTTGGTGTGGCCAATAAATAAATAAATAAATATTTTAAAACATCAACAACAAAACTCCAAGAAGATAATACAGGAGAAAACCTTGATGACTTTTTAGATACACACCAAAGGCATGATCCATGAAAAAAGAATTGATAAGTCAGACTTCATTAAAATTAAAAGTTTCTGTTCTGTGAAAAATACTGTCAACAGAATAAAAAGATAAGACGGGCGGACTAGGAGAAAACATTTGCAAAACACATATCTGATAAAGGACTGTTATCCAAAATATCAAAGCACACTTAAAACTCAACAGTAAGAAAACAAGCAACTCAATTAAAAAGTGGGCCCAAGACCTTAACAGATACCTCACCAAAGAAGATAAACAGATGGTAAATAAGCATATGAAAAGATGCTCTACAACAGCAGTCCCCAACCTTTTTGGCACCAGGGACCCGTTTCGTGGAAGTTAATTTTTCCACGGACCAGGATGGGGGGATGGTTTTGGGATGATTCAAATGCATTACATTTATTGTGCATTTTATTTCTATTATTATTACACTGTAATATATAGTGAAATAATTATACAACTCACCATAATGCAGAATCACTGGGAGCCCTGAGCTTGTCTTCACTTGCCACTCACTGATACGGTTTTTTTTTTTTTTTTTTTTTAAACCGATAGGGTTTTGATGAGAGTCTGCAAGCAACTGATTTATTACGGTCTTTGTGCAGTCAAACCTCTCTGCTAATGATAATCCGTATTTGCAGCTGCTCCCCAGCACTAGCTTCACCACCTCAGCTCTACCTCAGATCATCAGGCATTAGATTCTCATAAGGAGCGTGCAACCTAGATCCCTTGCATGTGTAGTTCACAGGAGGGTTCAAGCTCCTATGGGAATCTAATGCCGCTGCTGATCTGACGGGAAGCAGAGCTCAAGAGGTAATGTGAGGGATGGGGAGTGGCTGTAAATACAGACGAAGCTTCGCTTGCTGGCTCGCCCAGCCACTGCTCACCTCCTGCTGTGTGGCCCAGTTCCTAATAGGCCACGGACCAGTATTGGTCTGTGGTCCGGGGGTTGGGGACCCCTGCTCTACAAAAGTCATCAGGGAAATGCAAATTAATACAACAAGATACCACTATACATCTATTAGAATAACCAAAATCCAGAACACTGACAAGATCAAAGGTTCTGAATGTTTGTGTCCCTTCACCCCCAAATTCATATGTTAAATCCTAATCCAGGGCTTCCCTGGTGGTGCAGTGGTTAAGGATCCACCTGACAATGCAGGGGACACAGGCTCCAGCCCTGGTCCAGGAAGATCCCACATGCCGTGGAGCAACTAAGCCCGTGTGCCATAACTACTGAGACTGCGATCTAGAGCCGGTGAGCCACAACTACTGAGCTTGTGTGCCACAACTACTGAAGCCTGGAGGCCTAGAGCCCGTGCTCTGCAACAAAAGAAGCCACTGCAACGAGAAGCCTGCACACTGCAATGAAGAGCAGCTCCCACTCACCACAACTAGAGAAAGCCATGCGCAGCAACGAAGACCCAACGCAGCCATAAAAAAAAAAAAAAGAAAATCCTAACCCAATGTGATACTATTAGGAGATGGGGCCTTTGGGAGGTGATTAGGTCATGAGGGCAAATCTTTCCTGAACGGGATTAGCGTCTTTATAAGAGAGGCCAGAGAGATCCCTTCCCATTCTACCATGTGAGGACATAACCAGAAGTCTTCAACCCAGAAGAGGTGTTCACCCAACCATACTGGCACCCTGACAGATTTAAGACTTCAGATTTAAAACCTCTATAGCTATGAGAAGAAATTCCTCTTGTTTTTAAGCTACCCAATCCATGCTATTTTGTTATAGCAGCCTGAACAAAGACATGCACAAAAGACCTCACCAAAGAAGATATATAGCTGGCAAACAAGCATATGAAAAGATGCTCCACCTCATATATCATCAGAGAAATGCATATTAAAATAATAATGAGATATTACTACACACCTATTAGAACAGCCAAAATCCAGAGCACTGACACCATCAAATGTTGGTGAGGATGTAAAGCAAAAGAAACTCTCATTCACTACTGGTGGGAATGCAAAATGGTACAATCACTTTGGAAGACATCTTAGAGACGTCTTACAAAACTAAACATATTCTAACCATACAATCCAGAAATCATATGCCTTGGTACTTACCCAAAGGAATTGAAAACATGTCTATACAAAAACCTGTATGCTATGTTTACAGCAGCTCTATTCATATTTGCCAAAACTTGGAAGTAACCAAGATGTTCTTCAATAGGTAAAGGGATAAATACTAGGCACATTCAGACAATGAAATATTATTCAGTGCTAAAAAGCAATGAGATACCAAGCTATGAAAAGACAGGGAGAAACTTAAATGCTTTTTACTAAGTGACAGAATCCAGTTTGAAAAGCCTACATACTATAGGACTCCAACTATATGACATTCTGTAAAAGGTAAAACTATGGAGACAGAAAAAGATAAGGGGTTACAGAGGTTTGCGGGTAGGAGACGAATAGGTGGAGCATAGAGGATTTTTAGAGCTATAAAACTGCTCTGTATGACACTGTAATGGTAGATTCAAGTCATTATACATTTGTCCAAACCCCAAACTGTACACTAAGAGTGAACCCTAATGTAAACCATGGATGTGGGTGGTAATGATGTGTCAATGCAGGCTCATCAGTTGTAAGAAATGTACCATTTTGATGGGGGATGCTGATAATGGGGGAGGTTATGCATGTGTGTGGGCAGGGAGTTTATGGGAAATCTCTGAACCTTCCTCTCCATTTTGCTGTGAACCTAAAATTGCTCAAAAAACAAAGTCGACTGGGACTTCCCTGGTGGTGCAGTGGTTAAGACTCTGAGCTCCCAATGCAGAGGGCCCGGGTTTGATCCCTGGTCAGGGAACTAGATTCCACATGCATGCCACAACTGAGAGTTCCCATGCCGCAACTAAGGCACTGGCGAGCCACAACTAAGGAGTCTGTGAGCTGCAATTAAAGAGCCTGTGAGCCGCAACTAAGGAGCCCGTCTGCCACAACTAAGACCCAGCGCAACCAAATAAATTAATTAAAAAAAATAATACGAGCTTCCCTGGTGGCGCAGTGGTTGAGAGTCCGCCTGCCGACGCAGGGGACACGGGTTCGTGCCCTGGTCTGGGAGGATCCCACATGCCGCGGAGCGGCTGGGCCCGTGAGCCATGGCCGCTGAGCCTGCGCGTCTGGAGCCTATGCTCCACAACGGGAGAGGCCACAACAGTGAGAGGCCCGTGTACAGCAAAAAAAAAAAATAATAATAATAATAATAAAAGTAAAAAACAAAGTCAATTAATAGAAAAAAAATACAAGAACATAGGTGTGCACTAAAGAGAAGCTAAGGCACTGAACATAAATCCCATTTAAAGGGCAAAATAGGGCTGTAATGAAGGTCATATTGCAAAAATCTTTGATTAAAAAAAGTCAAGTTACAAACATTAAATGCTGGAGAGGGTGTGGAGAAAAGGGAACCCTCCTGTACTGTTGGTGGGAATGTAAATTGATACAGCCACTATGGAGAACAGTATGGAGGTTCCTTAAAAAACTAAAAATAGAACTACCATATGACCCAGCAATCCCACTACTGGGCATATACCAGAGAAAACCATAATTCAAAAAGATACATGCATCCCAATGTTCAATGCAGCACTACTTACAACAGCCAGGACATGGAAGCAACCTAAATGTCCATCAACAGAGGAATGGATAAAGAAGATGTGGTATATATATACCATGGAATACTACTCAGCCATAAAAAGGAACGAAATTGTGTCATTTGCAGAGATGTGGATGGACCGAGAGACCGTCATACAGAGTAAGTCAGAAAGAGAATAAATATCGTATATTAATGCATATATGTGGAATCTAGAAAAAAATGGTATAGATGATCTTATTTGCAAAGCAGAAATAGAGACACAGACGTAGAGAACAAACATATGGACACCAAGCGGGGAGAAGGGGTGGGATGATTTGGGAGACTGGGATTGATATACATACACTACTATGTATAAAACAGATAACTAATGAGAACCTATGTACAGGGAACTCTACTCAGTGCTCTGTGGTGACCTAAATGGGAAGGAAATCCAAAAGAGAGAGGATATATGTATATATATAGCTGATTCACTTTGCTGTGCAGCAGAAAGAACACAATATTGTACAGCAACTATACTCCAATAAAAATTAATTTAAAAAAGTCAAGCTAAATGGATAGATGGAACCAGAAGCCATTTGAGTTATGACATTTAAAGGCTACCAATCAAAAATATCAGTTGCAAGTATTTTTCTATATAATTAAACATCACAGCATCAATCATATAACTACTGCCTAGATAATCCATTCATCTTTTGTTCAGTCGCAAGCATACTAGGCACTGCAGGGAATGATTTGTTGCCAATCCTCTCCTTAGCTATGGGAGGCACTGCTAACTGATCAAGGCATTCTTTCCCATTAAACATCTAAGTACCACACATCAGGAGGTGTACATCCCTGCTCTAGAGATTTCCCTGCAGTTCAGGAATTCCCCCAAGACCAATAATAAAAAAATTAGAAGAAAAAGACAAGATAAGGCAATAGGCAGTAAGTTCCTTGACAGTAAAAATTTGATCTATTTTTTCTTCTTCCTTAGTCCTTCAGCCAATCGAGGTGTGTCCTTTCCCAATCATCCAAATTATCCTGTTTACCCTCCTTCTTCCCACTCACGAAAACTCTAGTCACAGAAGCTACTTTGGTTTGGTGTTACTCAAAGAAAACAAATGACACTGCTTGGATGGTGACTAGCCTTGACTACTCCAGGGGGTATTTATAACTCCCATTAAGAGCTTTTTTAGCATACTAAATAATATGCTAACGTTTACAACAGAGTGTTTTATTGCCTGTTGACTACTTCCTCCCACTTCCATTTGTAGTTCTCTCACTCTTCCTATCCCACTTCCCCGCCCAAGTCTTCCTGGCTAAAATTATCAAGGTTCAGTACCATGCAGCTGTCTGGTATTTGGTCTTACACCAGGATCTGAGTATCACTGTAAGGAAAAAAAAATATGTGTAGACACAGTGATTCTCAACTGGATTCTTATACTAACTAAATGGCTAACCTGCAAATGCATGGCATATTCCATCATTCAACAAATTCCTTCAAAAATAAAATTCTGAAGTATTATATGTATGGACTATGTTGGGTATGTTAAGTAATACAAAGAATAGGTTCCTATTTTTAAGGACATTACAATTTAGTAGGAGGAAAGCACGTGTTCCAAGATATTTATAAATAATAATCCTCATAAGAATGATATAGCTACTACCACCATCCCACGTTACAGATAAAAAGACCGAGTACTGAAAGACTGACTAATGTGCCGAAAGTCACACAGCTAGTAAGTGGTAAAGCCAGGAATCACTGCCAGCCAGCATCGCTCATAAGAACTACACTCCTGCATCATATAATTCATGAGAGAGAGATGAGCTGCTCCAGAAAATTAGAGAAGAAAGAAAAACTTCTGGCTGAGCCAATGAAGAAAAGCTTCAGATTCAGCTGGGCCTATAAAGATCAATATAATTTGTATATAAAGACATTGGAGGCTAATCCTATGGATTTTACTCTGAGGTTTTACTCCACAAACCTCTCTCCCTTTTTTCTCTTTCCTTTCAGTAAACTACCATGCTTAAACTTAGCCCATCTCTTAAACAAACAAACACACAAAACAACCCTGTCCTTGAGCCATACAATCCCTCCCCCTTTCATCGTCAGACTTCTTTAAAGAAGTCTGCACTCATCATTTCCAATTCCGTATCTCCTATTCAGTCCTCAACCCTCTGCCTCCTGGAATCTGTATGCATTACTCTACTGAAATGGCTCTTGCTAAGATCACCAATTACCACAGGACTGCTAAATCTAAAGGATATTTTTCAGGATTTTTTTTTTCCTTTTTAAAGTACAGGAAAAAGAATTAGAATGAAAGGAGAGTTTGAAAGAGTAAGAAAATAGGAATAAACCATACAGCAAGGCCTTGGTGAGAGGAGAACAGAAACGGTAACACAGAGGTACTACATTAGCAACGAGGAGGCAGAGAAATGAGAAAGCATATGAAGAAAATAATGTTGAAGGAGCTTCTGGTAGATGCCCTCAATCATTTCAGTTAAGTAGTAGGTTATATCTACTAGGAGTTGGGGGTGGGGTTCAAAGTTTAAGGAGAGGAGAAAAGGTCTGAATGTATCATAGTCATTAAGAAACAAAGAATAAACACGTGAGGACACTGTTGAGACTAGACAGAATGAACTGGAACAGGGCCACAGGAATGCAAAGAGTGCAGGCTTTGGTGCCAGACAAATCTGCATTTAAATCCCAAATCTATATATATAAGCTAAGTGTTCTTGAGAGAGTCACTAAACCTCTCTAAGCCTCAGTTTCACCACCCATAAAATGGGTAACGGTACTTCCTCAGGGATGTTGTGAGGACTGAATTAAATGAGACAGCATATCGAAAGTGCTAATGATCTTATTTGAGAACTTTACCCAATAATCTTCAGCAACAGAAAAGAAGGATGACTGAAGCCTAGAAGGTGGACATAATAGAAGTTAAGGGAGAAAGAATCTGGGATCTTTTGAGAGGATGATATTACAACTGCTGACAGTGGAACTCAAGAAAACAAATTTAATGAGGGTCTGCCAACCTAGAAGAATAGAGCTGAGGTAGAGACAGGAGGTCAAAACGAGGTCACAAAGCACATTCAGGAGTGACAGATGCAGATGAGATAGAGGTTGTGGTCAGAGACGGGAAGCTCTTATTTCAAGATCTTGTTGGCAGAATGGTTCCAAATAAGACGAGGTCCAAGCATGGCTGAATCAAGGGGTAATAAAAATGTAAACATTATTCTAAATCATGAATACAATTTAAGTAGTTTTATGAGAAATCTCCAGCAATACAACTTGATATTTTTTGAGAAAAACACTAAGAATTAAAAGAAAATTAAACCTCTAATGAAGGGGAAAATTAGCATATATTGATTGCTTATTATATGGTAAGTGAATTTTTTTTTTAAATTGTGGTAAAATATACATTACATAAAATTGACCATTTAAACCATTTTTAGCTACAGTTCAGTGGTATCAAGTACATTCACACTGTTGTGCAACTATCACCATCTCTAGGACTTTTTCATCTTCCCATACTTTCTGCTACATGGTTATTATTTCATTTAATCTTCACGTAACTAACAACTTTATTTTTATAGATGAGGAAACTGAAGCTCTGAGGGGTTAACTGAGTTCCTAAGATCACTACACATATCGAGTAGTAAATCTAGGATTTGAATTTAGGTCTTTCAAAGTCTAAGTTCTCTCTTTCTAACATGATGCCTCTAATTAAAGCCAGAAAAAGGAACCCCAAAAGTTGCGAGGATACCATCTTTACTTATCCCCTCCCAAAAGAATTCAATATACTTTACTATTTTCCTCTCCTTTGTTTCAGTTCTCTGACTTCACATAAAGAAAACTACGCTGAACATTGTTTCTAGATGCTTTATGAGTGACTTTAATACTCTCTGATTCCCAATCTGTAAAAGGAAAAATGGTACCTGACACTAAGATAAACCAAAACTGAATTTAATGAGGTACTGGACAAAAGGTTCAATATAAAATTCAGTTTGTTTTTGCTATGAGCTGTTTTAGAAACAAGGCACCAAGTTACATTGCTCTTTCTTTTCTATCCTTTTTTAGATGAAATTCAAAAGCTTTTTCTTTGTTAAAACTACCATTTCTCATCAATGTTAAGTATCTTCCCTTCCTTTCAAAGTTTACGTTGTCCTGAGACATTTAATTCAGATAAGCTCAATTTAAAAAATAAATAACTATCTTAGTTAAAGAATATCTTCAAGCTCTTCTTTATAAGCATTTTCACATTATTTTCACTAAAGTACAAATTAGATGATTAACTGTAACTTTAGCAAAGTACATCTAAAACTAGAAATAGCACACCAGAAGACCTTGGTGTGTGTGTATCACTTAGAATATGTGTATTATATATAAACCAACAGAAGCAGCAGGCTACATACAATTCCCCCCTGTGGTGGGAATTTTTCAAATACAATATGAAACATGTTAAAACCTGTTTCAGAAAGTTTTTATTCTGTCTACCAAGCAACACTATTCAGGAAGAGGTTATAGAAGTTGTTCTGCAGAGGTTTTTGGCTTCCGCACCTCTAAGATTATACTGTTTATTGCTAAGAAGCATGTGTGAAAATCCCCTACTCTGGGCCACATGATGGCGCTTTTAGCTCTGTCAGCATTAACCATTCACCCCAATTTCATCTTTTAAATCAAAATTTGAATCTAAACATTTGCCCTTCCTTCTCAGCTTTAACTCCTGATTTTTTAATGTTACAATTCAAGAAATTTCCCTCCTTCAACAACGTCAGAGCCTACAGTCAACCAAACAGGATTTATAAATGTAACTATATGACTACCTAAACAAGCATACCGTCTCAGAGGAACAAAACTGTATGTGGTCTGTTTCTGGCCACCAAGTGGGTGAAAAATTTCTAACTCACAACATGAGAAGCATCATACTGCGTCATGGTCAATGTTTTGTCTCTGACAGAGCATCAGGAGACATTTTGTGTAAAGCATTGCTGTTATTCATGACATTAAAGATATACTCCAGATATTTTTACCTTAATAATGAAAATGAAGACCCTTTTTGACTCCAAAGCCTCAACAGAAGTATGGAGCTAGAATTCATGAATTTGTCTAACTTTTTCTTAAATTGATTTATAGGTTTTTACCAAAGAGGTAGTGAGTTTATTATGGTACAAAATAGTATCTTATAGTAAATTTTACTATAGTTTTTAGTATTTTAGAATCTGGTGAATAAATTTATATTCGCTTTCACAATAATGTAAGAAAAAACAAATTGAGTTAAATTGTCAAATTGAATATTCTATTTCCAAATGGTATGTAAGACCATGGTGTCCCTAAAGATGTAAACTTCAAGTTGTTCTGGACATACTATAAAATATAAAATATTCTTGGTTGGGCTTCCCTGGTGGCGTAGTGGTTGAGAGTCCGCCTGCCGATGCAGGGCACACGGGTTCGTGCCCCAGTCTGGGAAGATCCCACATGCCGCGGAGCGGCTGGGCCCGTGAGCCATGGCCGCTGAGCCTGCGCGTCCGGAGCCTGTGCTCCGCAACGGGAGAGGCCACAACAGTGAGAGGCCCGTGTGCCGCCAAAAAAAAAAAAAAAAATTCTTGCTTTTTCTTCATAATTTAAAAACTTTAATTCAATCCTTTATCAGTCTTTATCTTTTACAGACTGAAGAGTTCAAATTTATTTAGTCAGTAATTTGTATTCTAATACTGTATTCTGTACCCTTAAATGAGACAGACTTCTCTACAAGGTAGTATAAATTTCCCTAGGCTTATACTGATCATTTTAATTTTCATCATTTTTATCAATGAGACATTTCCTTATCTAGAAAACTTTCACTATAGCAGCACTGACTGACTTATAATTGTAAAACATTAGAACTAAAGGGAACTAAGGTTAAATGCAACTTTCTACTTACCAATGAGGAAAATAAGATTCAGCGCTGGTAACAGACTTTCTTACACTAAAACAACTAAAAATCTAAGCTAGATCCAACAAAACAGTGCTCTTAAAACTACAGATCGGGGGCTTCCCTGGTGGCACAGTGGTTAAGAATCCGCCTGCCAATGCAGGGGACGTGGGTTCTATCCCTGGTCTGGGAAGATCCCACATGCCGCAGAGCAGCTAAGCCCAAGCGCCACAACTACTGAGCCTGCGCTCTAGAGCCCGCGAGCCACAACTACTGAGCCTGCATGCCACAACCACTGAAGCTGGTGCGCCTAGAGCTCGTGCTCCACAATAAGAAGCCTGCACACTGCAATGAAGAGCATCCCCCACTCGCCACAACTAGAGAAAGCCCACGTGCAGCAAAGAAGACCAAATGCAGCCAAACATAAAATAAATAAAATAAATTTATACAAACAAACAAACAAACAAACACTACAGATCAGGACCAACCAATTAAGGGGGTTGCTACCAGCATTTCAAAAAAGCAACAGAGTAGAAAATATCAGAGGCTTTTCATGTAGTGAGGATAAAAACTGTTTCCTAAAACTTTTGCTTCAGTTCTATGTATGTGGTGGATAATGTAAAATGCATTTATTACAGTGGTCAAAAATTTTGGAAATCATTCATGGATACAGAGAACAAACAAATGTCGATGAAATAGGTGAAGGGTAGATTAAGAGGTACAAACCTCCAGTTATAAAATAAAGAAGCCATAGAGACGTGAAGTATAGCATGAGGAATATGTTCAATAATATTGTAATAACTTTGTATGGAGACAGATGGTTAACAGACTTATTGTGGTGATCATTACATAACATATGAAAATGTCAAATCACCATGTAGTATACCTGAAACTAATATAATACTATATGTCAACTATATTTCAATTAAAGAAAGATTTTGCAAGTCATTACAATAAAATAACTAATTCTATGAGTGAATTTTAAAATTTATTCTTATTTTTAAATTATAATAAAAATAGTAATATTAATAAAATTATAACTTAATATTATGATGGTGATATAGCTTATTATTTATTACAACTCACTCTAAGCTAATAAAAATATCTCTGCATTAAATACTTAATGCTGCCATCTAAAAAAAAGCCATTTTTCCCCTTTAAAAGAAGATAGGTTACGAATGTTATACCCCATACTATATGTGAACAGACTTTCTTTAAAATACCACATTTCTGTAGAGCTTATATGTACAATAGCTAGACAAGCTTTTTAAACGAATACTGAATTCCAGAATTCTGATCATTAGCACACATAAAAATATCAAACATTCTCTGTGAAAACACAGTGACCTCTAGTGGATTAGATAAACTGACATAATCCTTGCCCCTAAGAATTTAGAAATTAAGGTAACACTGACGCATCCAGATATGAAAAATACTGACATGGTTATTATATACAGACAAGTATTATACATAAATAAAGGCTATAGTTACACTATGTACAATGTGACAATTGTATATTTATAGATTACTCACTGGTTACTTCCAATCAAGAGGAATATGATGAAAGAATCCTAGCCTTGTTCAGAATCTATCACTAGCTTAAGAAATACACTTAGTCTTTCTGAGCTTGTTTGATAATAAGGTTGGATTAAATTTTCTCTAAGGACCCTTTCAGTTCTTTCATTATGATCCTCTCTTTAATTCATCTTATACACCAATGCCAAACTAAATTCTATTCAAAAACACTTGATATCTCCCCAGGACTTGAAGATATACCAAACTTAGCTTGGCTCCTTGATACGTATCATTATTTTCTATTTTTTTCCCAAACATATCCCTTATTTCAAGTGAGCTAATGTTCTCACTATCTACTTCCAATACCAACCTATTCCTATGAGTTTATTTTCTCACTTCTGCTTACAGTTTTTCATTATGCAATGCTTTATCCTCACTAACTTACATTACAGGTTCCCATTAGAATAAGTACAAACTTGTTTCACTCATGTGTATTTGTTTTGTCATCCCAATGAGATTTAAATTTAAACTCACAGGTTGGTTTTTACACATGTGTAGCCTGCTGGGTAGTAAGAGCATGCTATACACTTTAAATGTAAATTAAATTGATTAGTTTAGGGAAACCAAGGTCATTTTCGTCTTTCTTTTTTAAGTGAGGTAAGAAAGGGCATATAGATACGGTAGAATTTCAAGAACTACAAATATAAAATGACAGAGCTTCATGCTTTGGGAAAAAGTGGGCATTCTTAAGAGAGCATGGTAAGATTTTGGGAAAAGGTTAGAGGGAAGAACTGTTTTAAATTAGCTGAAGGAAGTACCAATAACTATATCTGAAGAAAACAGAGATGACAGCAAAGGTGCTTTGATAAATGGTTTTGAAGCAGATATGAGTATGGGCTAAATGAGAGAGCTAACTTCAAGAAGTAGAGATCTCTGGAAGCAAAGTTAAGAACAACTCAAGGAAACACCAGTCTTAACACTGGGAAATGGAATATGTCACTGTCATTAGGACTGAGGAGATAATGGGCAGCGCTGGTGAAAGAAATGTTAAGGAAAGAGAAAAAGTGATAGTTAGAAAGGTGCTCTTAGCTTCCCAGTCACTTTGGACAATGCTACAATCTTTTATCCTCCAAACAAGAAAGTTGGATAGGCTGCTAGAGAAATGATGAGCAATTTAGTCTCCATTATGTTGAATTCAATTAACAAAGGCCATACTGTAGTATATTTTACATATTCTGAACCACACAAAATTGGAGCAGCAGGCAAAGGTGTCTGCAAAGGTACTGCCATCAGTAAAATTAATGCTAGTTGAACATAGTGTCACGTTACTTGTGTATCAAATAAGACTTTAAGTTTATTTAGCATAGATCCTATTTTACCCCAAATAACCCTGCCTTGTGTTGTTACAATATTCTCTATCAAACATGAATTACTTGAGACTTTATCTCATTAATTTAAGCCTTTGTTTGGAATTTCTAGACAATACAGTTCAGTTACATAAGAATAATTTTTGTTACTTTTTTAATATTATGTAATTTTCCCCTCAGTAACAAATTCTCTTTCAAATTCAGCAACTAATAAAATGTTATAAATGTTTAAACATTTCTCACAAGGCAAAATCCCAGGAATGTCTATAAACTTTTTTGCTAAAAATGACTCTAAATTGGCTTTCTTTAAATTTATATTGTACCAATTTTTAATACAGATTAAATAAATTAGTAACCTGAACTTTTTAACGTTAGTATATAGTTTCTTAACAACAAAGTGAGTTCAGTTGGATCCCAAAATCCAGTACCTTCTGAAAAAATTTATAATTCTTATCCCAGGATTATATTAACAGAATTAATAGAAATAACTATCACAATAGGAAGCAAAGTTCAGATTTTATGCTTAAAGCTAAAACAGCAAACACATAACATTTGTATGTATTAATTTTCTGATTTTAAGTGTAAAATCCTCAAAAGCTCTGCTTGAAATATAACCATTTCCCCACAATTAAAATGTGTACAGTAAATGCATTCCAAAGAAAACTATACCTACTTTTTGCATATTTCAAAAAATAGAAAGAAATTATTAGAATTTATGAACAAATGTATACATAATGATTTAAATTACCTTTCTTCTTCTCGAACCCACACTGGAGTTTTAGGAATTTGTGCTTCGAAAAATTTCGATGCTTTATAACAAAAATTGCTGCAAAAACACTGAAAAGAACATTTTAAAACTAGGAAATTATTTTTTTCTTATTGTGAAATACAACTTATGTACAGAAGAGAATATAAAACATAAATATGTAGTTCACAGAAAAAAACGAAAACCCATGAATCTACCACCCAAGGTAAGAAGTAAGATTTAGTACCTCTGAAGGCTTCTATGTATCCCTCCCCAATGGTATCACTCTCCACACTCCCCAGAGGTAACCACTATTATAAATTTTGTGTTATTCATTCTTTTGCTTTCTTTTAGTGTTGCTACTTACATACATATCCTATAAAATATATCATTCGGTTTTGCCTATTTTTAAACTGTCTAAATGGAATCATATTGTTATGTATTCTTGTATTCTTTTGTTCCACATTATGTTTTTTAGACTCATTTGTGTAGCTATAGCTTATTCATTTACACTGTGTATTATATTCCATTGCCTAAGTATACTGCCTTTTAGTTACTATTTAAGGACAGTTGAGTTGTTTGTAATTTTTTGTTATCATTACAATGTTACTATGAACCTTCTTTTAATAACAATTTTTTAAATTAAAAAATTGTGGTATAATACACAAAATTTACCATCTTAAGCATTTTTAAGTATATAGTTCAGTGGCATTAAGTACCTTCTTACTGTTTTGCAACCATCACCAACATCTAGCTCCAGAACTCTTTTCATCTTGCAAAACTGAAACTCCACACCCATTAAACCATAAGTCCCCTTTTCCACCTCCTCTGACAAAAACCATTCTACTTTCTGTCTCTATAAATTTGACTACTCTAATTACCTCATATAAGTAGAACCATATAATACTTTTCTTTTTGTGCTGGCTTATCTCACTTAGGATAACGTCTTCAAAGTACATTCAGTTGTAGCTTGTGTCAGAATTTCCTTCCTTTTCAAGGTCAAATAATTATTCCATTCTATGTATGTACCATATTTTGTTTATCCTACTAGGAACATTTATACACATATATACTTGTGCACATGGGCAAGGATTTATACCAAAGAACAGAAAGAATGGTCACAAAGAATGCGTAAATTTGACTTTGCCAAACAGTTGCTCAAAAAGGTTGTACCAATTTTTATTTGACTTGCAGTATACAGAGTTACTAATGCTGTCAGGTTTTTATAATTTTGCTAATTTGGGGACTGTAAAAATGTAACTCAATGTGTTTTCATTTGCTATTTTCCTGATTACCGATAAGGCTGAGCATCTTTTCATATTCATTAGCCATTCAAGTTCCTTCCGTAAAATTTTTTTAATTAAGTCTTTGTCTTTTTCTAATAGATGACGTACTCTGGTTAGGAATCTATGGTCAGTTACATGTGAGAAATATAACTCCTTCTGATTTGTAGCTTATCTTTTCACTCTCTTTTTAAAGAAACTTCTAATGAGCAAATGTTTTCTATTTTAATGTAAAAAAATGTATCAATTTTTCCTCTATGGTCTATAGTTTTCTATCTTATTTAAGAAATTCTCTCTAGTCCAAGTTTATAAAGATATTCCCTCATACTGTCTTTGAAAAGGTATCTCTTTTACATTTAGGTCCTTAATCTACCTAAAATTGATCTTTGTATGTATACTGAAATAGGTGTCAGTTTTCATTATTTCCATATGGATAACTAATCATGCCAGTACAATTTATTAAAAAAAAATCCATCCTTTCTCCACTGATCTAAAATACTCCTGATGTCATATGTCCAGTGTCCACATAAGCAGTGAGTCTGTTTCTGGCTCTCTACTCTGTCCTATGATTCACTCGCCTGAATTTGTGCCAATATGCATTTTTAATTTTTAAAAGTTCACATATTAAGTAAAGTGTAAGCAAAGAGGTTTTTTTTAAACACCTTGAATGAAATATTTATAAATGAAAAACTTTTAACATGGCTATTTTCTAAAAGGCAAGATTTTAAACAGATATTTTTAGAATTCCATCTAGTATAATATTAAAAATTAACTGCCACATTGAAAATAGCCTTTAAACTTACCTTTCTTTCAGTAATATCATAGACTTTATTGGTTTTGGTAGAAATTTTATATTTCTGTTTTGGTACCTAAAGAAAAGAACATATAGCTTACAAAAGAATTCAAATAATAAACATGAACTTTACAGTTAACAAGAGTAAGTCATCTACATATCATATCTTTGGCTAACTCACATCATTAGTTCATGACCTGTTTCATTTATTGTTCTTTCTACACAGTATTTTGCTAAATATAAAAATTAAAAGTCTACATGTTAAAAAAAAGTAGTTACTTACAATTCCTAGCTTCTTCCGACATAAGGGATAGCCACAGAGTTTGATAATAGAACGCTCATCCACGACATCACTATAATGAGCAGGTGTGATGAACTTCCCCTATAAAGAAATGAGAGGGGCATTTCCCCCACCAGATTATTGGAAAAGTTTACTTATCAGCTCTTTAAGCTTTACCGATCTCATTTGAAAACACAGGGATCATAACAGTACCTATCTCATAGGTTTGATGTTAGAATCAGAAGAGAAAATAAAGGAAAAGTACTCAAAAAGCGCTTCTTGACACATACTAAGTACTCAGAAAATGTTAGCTATTATTAAAAAAAAAAAACCCACAAAGCCCAAAAAATTTCTGCCATGGTAGACTGTGCATCCCTGTAGATTATACAATTCATGAAAGGAGGAAGAAGTGATGCTACAGTGACTGCTATATCAAAGGAAAATATTGATAGTATATTTTATTTTAAAAAAGTATTACTTGGGACTTCCCTGGTGGCACAGTGGTTAAGAATCTGCCTGCCAATGCAGGGGACACCAGTTCGAGCCCTGGCCCAGAAAGATTCCACATGCCACGGAGTAACTAAGCCCACGAGCCACAACTACTGAAGCCCGTGCGCCTAGAGCCCGTGCTCCACAACAAGAGAAGCCAGCGCACCATAACGAAGAGCAGCCCCGCATTCGCTGCAACTAGAGAAAGCCCGTGTGCAGCAACAAAGACCCAACACAGTCAAAAACAATTAAATAATAATAAAAAAAGTATTACTCAAAAATAAACCAAATAAAATAATAGGATATAATTTAACCTATTTCTTAAAGCACAATCTCAAAAACAAAGTATACTAAAGGTGTCATTGTGATTCCTGAACAAATTTTTGTGCAAAATCTTCTATCTTCTGAAAAGAACAGTGAGGTGATAGTTATAAGCTAATGCCAGATATTTTCCTTTGACGTTTTCATGTTCAAATAATCTCAGTTCTTGAGACAAACCATTTCTGGTCTGTCTTTGTCTTTAAAGTCATCAAGTATGGAGATTCTGATGCAGTTACCTATATGAATTTAAATACTGTCATATTTATATTCCTCTTGTTTAGGAAAATCTCTAAGCCACACTAAGAATTATTTCTGCAATAAAATTTCTGAGCTTTAATTTTCCATTTCTTTTTTCTCTTAAGGATTATGAGGATATAACAGACATTTCCATTCAAGTTTTTAATGCAATAAGCCATTAAAGAAAACAAAAAAAGTTTTTTAATGCAGATGATAATTCTCTTATGTGTTAAACTATAAATGGTCTATATTTCAGGTTTTTAAAATATCAAAATTAATGAAATTACATTAACAAAAATAACGATCTTCCATTACTAAAATAGGATAACATACAGAATATGAAAAGTGACATGGGGATCAGCAGTGCAAAGCAATGAAAATCGGTTGAGATTAGCAGACTGGTTAAAAGAACTAGCACGAAGGGGTAAAACATGCATGTTATCTCTCTTTAGTGCATTTTAAAGTCACTATAAAACAAGGAATGCATAATAGTTGATTATTTTTAAATGCATAAATTCTATAGCATGTAGCTGACAATAGATTCAAAGATTTCAATAATGTAAAGACGTTTCACATTACACATATTTAAAGATCTTATACAACAAAAGTAATAATTTATCAACACATACACACTCCCTTAGGAATTCTTCTGTAATATTCTCTTCTAAAAGCTGTTCAACAATACGTAGAGCTTTTCTCTCAAACTCAATCTTCTTTCTGACAACTGCTTCTAGTTCGGCTTTCCTAAAATTAAAAAAATATGTATTTTTTTTTACATATTATAAAGGTTATAAAGGTTATTCTACTTGTAAGTTTTAGCATAGCTAATTTTCTATATTTTAAAATACAACACTAACAACTTACTATTTTGCTATTTAAGTTAAATGTATATTTTTAAATGCTGTTTCTTTCAATCCAATACTTTTCAAAAAGGAAACAAGCTACTTGTTACACTGCACACATTGATGTCTGCCATAACAACAGGATTATTTGACTTCCAGAGCTCAGAGGACAAGGAAGAACTTAGAGTCTCCTACAGAAAAGAAAATGAGGGGAAATCTTTTTGCCAGTTAGATTTTATACTCAATCACTCCTGTGTGTACCTAAAAATGGAGGTTTTCCCCTGAAATCGTTAGAAATCAGAAGTGACTGCAGAGGTAAAAGAGGATTTCGGCTGTTCTTGTGAGTAAAAATTTCTTTGTGCTAATTCTCAAAAGTTAAGTAGTGGCTGGCCCAGTCTGACAGGACAGAGTCATATTTGCAAAGAAGTATTTACTTACTTTTGTTGTAAAGTCTTATTAAACAACTATATTGATATGACTATATAGTTTAGGAAAACAACAATCTTCCTAGGAGGGCTGGACCTTATCCTCGCACCAGTGGGACTCTGTCAGCCTTTGCTGGCCCCATGAATACACATTATGAATATAAAAGCAGAGGCTATCTGATCAAACAATGGCCCTAGGACAGTGGTTCTCAAGTCTAGCTGCACTTTAGGATCATCTGATGAGATTTTTTAAAAAGATACCATGCTTAGGTCCCACTGCAGGCTAATTAAATCACAATCTTTGAGGACGGGGCCTGGTTACTGGTGTTTTCTTAAGTGTTCCAGATAATCTTAGCGTGTAACAGGGCTGAGAACCACTGCCATGGGACCAAAGATACCAACTATCTTGGTGACTTATTTGCTCCTTTCCTACACTACTTTCTTCTTGCCTACCAGAACAACATTTGCTGCCCTCTTGGACATTGACTAGGCTCTCATACCTGGACCTAGAATGTATTCACCTTTTCTCCCTTCCTTCACTGACTTCCAAGACTTTAGACTCTAGTTCCTGGCCTGGAGCAATATGTCTTACAAAAACAATTTGGAGAAATGACACAAGATTGCCAGCTGGGGACAAATAGGGACATTAAAACAAGAAGAAACTTGCAATTAACACCTGTTCTCCCACCATTTCAGAAAGACCAATCTTACGTCAAATATGTAAAAAAGACATGGACAGAGATTAAAAGACAGTTCTTTGTATTGAATATATATATTCAGCTTTATGACAAACATTATTTTATTTTTCTCATTTTGCTGCCTACCACTAAAAGCTATGTCATATACTAAGATCAGAACAGAATGTACATTAGGAGTTGCTAACTTAAGCAGTTAATCACCTCAACGTGCAGGAACAGCCGCACTCCTTAACTGATGGATACCTACAGCTGTATCCCATGGATAGCCCTGTCTCACTGCTGCTCTCTAACCCAAATGACAGGTAATGTGGTGTACAGCAGTGGTTCTCAAACTTTTTGGTTTCAGTGTTCCTTTATACTCTTAGCTTTTGCTTATATAGATTATAACTGTTGATACTTACCATACTAGGATTAAAGGTGAGAAAAATTTCAAGCGTTCATTTATTAATTCATTTAATAGGAATGCACCCATTACATTTAACATATTTTTAAAAATCAATTTATTTATTATTTATTTTTGGCTGCACTGGGCCTTTGTTGCTGTGCACGGGCTTTCTCTAGTTGCCGCGAGTGGGGGCTACTGTTCGTTGCGGTGCATGGGCTTCTCACTGCGGTGGCTTCTCTTGTTGCGGAGCATGGGCTCTAGGTGCACGGGCTTCAGTAGTTGTGGCACATGTGCTTAGTAGTTGTGGCTTGCAGGCTCTAGAGCGCAGGCTCAGTAGTTGTGGTGCATGGGCTTAGTTGCTCCGCGGCATGTGAGATCTTCCTGGACCAGGGCTCAAACCCGTGTCCCCTGCATTGGCAGGTGGGTTCTTAACCACTGAGACACCAGGGAAGCGCTTAACATATTTTTAAATGAAAAATTTATTGTGAAGAGAGGAATTGTTTTATATTTTTGCAAAGCTCTTTAATTTCTGGCTTAATACTATTCACCTGGATTGAATGTAGAAGTATTTTTCAGTTGGAATAAATTTATGAAGGATCACTCCTTTCAACAACTAGTTGGCTACCCCAAGGATTTTTAATTGTTTCATCATCCTGCGTGATCTGCTCAAAATACATTTCAGCTTATCTATATTCTTCAAATCATAGTGCTTAGAATAAAATATAATCTCAAGCTTGTGGTCAGATCCATGTTGAAGAGAGTTGCAAATTACATTGTTATAATTATTAACTAAACTTTACTTTTGTATTTGGTCGGCCAAAAGGTTTATTAGGTTTTTTCCATAAGACGGCTCTAGTAGCACTTAGTTGTCTTTAACTTCATTCGAAACAATTTTGTTAGATTGTATGTGACAGCTGTCATATCAGCTTACGTTAAAAAAAAAAACTTATCAAAATTGGTGAATTTTTGTGTAGCCATTTTAACATTGAAGATGGAAGAAAAAAGCAACGTTTTTGGCATATCATGCTTTATTATTTCAAGAAAGGTAAAAACACAACTGAAACGCAAAAAGATTTGTGCAGTGTACGGAGAAGGTGCTGGGACTGATCAAACGTGTCAAAAGTGGTTTGAGAAGTTTCGTGCTAGAGATTTCTCACTGGATGATGCTCCACAGTTGGGTGGACCAGTTGAAGTTGACAGCAATCAAATTGAAACAATAATTGAGAACAATCAACATTATACCACTCGGGAGATAGAAGATACACTCAAAATATCCAAATCAAGCCTTGAAAATCATTTGCACCAGCTTGGTTATGTGAATTGCTTTGATGTTTGGGTTCCACATAAGTTAAGTGAAAAAAACCTTCTTGACCAGAACTTCCCTGGTGGCGCAGTGGTTAAGAATCCACCTGCCAATGCAGGGGACACAGGTTCGAGCCCTTGGTCCGGGAAGATCCCACATGCTGCGCAGCAACTAAGCCTGTGCACCACAACTACTGAGCCTGCGCTCTACAGCCCGCAAGCCACAACTATTGAAGCCTGTGTGCCGAGAGGCCGTGCTCCACAACAAGAGAAGCCACTGCAATGAGCAGCCCGTGCACCACAGCAAAGAGTAGCCTCTGCTCACCGCAATTAGAGAAAGGCCGCGCACAGCAATGAAGACCCAACACAGCCAAAAATAAATTAAAAAAAAAAAAATACCCTTCAGAAAAACAAAAAAAACCCTTCTTGACTGTATTTCCGCATGAGATTCTCAACTGAAACGTAATGAAAACATTCTGTTTGTTTTTTTTTTTTTTGCGGTACGTGGGCCTCTCACTGTTGTGGCCTCTCCCGCTGCGGAGCACAGGCTCCGGATGCGCAGGCTCAGCGGCCATGGCTCACGGGCCCAGCCGCTCCGCGGCATGTGGGATCTTCCCGGACCGGGGCACGAACCCGTGTCCCCTGCATCGGCAGGCGGACTCTCAACCACTGTGCCACCAGGGAAGCCCAAACGTTCTGTTTTTAAAACGAACTGTGATGGGCAATAAAAAGTGGATACTGTACAACAGTGTGGAATGGAAGGGATCACGGGACAAGTGAAATGAAACCACCACCAACCATACCAAAGGCCGGTCTTCATCCAAAGAAGGTGATGTGTGTATGGTGGGATTGGAAGGGAGTCATCTATTATGAGCTCCTTCCAGAAAACCAATTAATTCCAACAAGTACTGCTCCCAATTAGACCAACTGAAAGCAGCATTCGGAATTAGCCAACAGAAATCTCATCATCTTTCATCAGGATAACACAAGACCGCATGTTTCTTTGATGACCAGGCAAAAACTGTTACAGCTTGGCTGGGAAGTTCTGATTCATCCATCCAATTCACCAGACATTGCACCTTTGGATTTCCATTTATTTCGGGCTTTGCAAAATTCTCTTAATGGAAAAAATTTCAATTCCTTGGAAGACTGTAAAAGGTACCTGGAACGGTTCTTTGCTCGAAAAGATTAAAAGTTTTGGTAAGATGGAATTATGAAGTTGCCTAAAAAAAGGCAGAAGGTAGTGGAACAAAAGGGTGAATAAGATGTTCAATAAAGTTCTTGGTGAAAATGAAAAATGTGTCTTTTATTTTTACTTAAAAAACTGAAAGCACTTTTTGGCCCACCCAATAATATTTCCTAAAGCCAAGTCACTATAATCATGCTGCTCCACAGGAGAATACTCTTCAAAACAGATCTCAAATTTATCTGATTTCTCCACTCCCAAATGATCACTATCCCTAACATCTTACAACTTTTAAAACTTAAATTCTTCTACTTTATTAAAGTTTTCCCATTTGCACTTAGAAAATCTGAATTTCTCACCATGGCCTACCAGGCACTGTTTGAATAGAACCCACCTCTAACCTTTTCCTATGCTGCTTTCTTCCTTTGCTCAGAATGCTGCATACCACCCTCAGCATCTCTTTTTTTTTAAATGACTAAGCTTTTTCTTGTCACACATATTGCCACTTCTGGCTGGCGGTCTCGCCTCACTACTCTTGGTCTGGTAAATGCCTACTTAGCCTTTAGGTCTCAGTTTAATTATTACTTTCTTGGAGAAGGCTTTCCCTGAAAACCTACCACCCTTCCTGCCAACCTCCAGCTTTACTGGACCCCGGTTTCTAGTTCCTCCATCACAGTCTTTTCCTTTATAGCACTTATCATAATTGGTAATTATGTATTTATTTGTGATAATTTAATTGGTATTTCTCTGTTCCACTAGAAAGGAACTGTGTGTATTCTGTTCAAAATCATATCCTCAGGGCCTCTGAAACCACACAACTCCCAGAAGAGAACACAGTCAGAATACTCTTTGACATAAAAAGCCCAGAGATGAACCCAAACACATATGGTCACCTTATCTTTCATAAAGGAGGCAAGAATATACAAGGGAGAAAAGACAGCCTCTTCAATAAGTGGTTCTGGGAAAACTGGACAGCTACATGTAAAAGAATGAAATTAGAACACTCCCTAACACCATACACAAAAACTCAAAATGGATTAAAGACCTAAATGTAAGGCCAGACACTATAAAACTCTTAGAGGAAAACATAGGCAGAACACTCTATGGCATAAATCACAGAAAGATCCTTTTTGACCCACCTCCTAGAGAAATGGAAATAAAAACAAAAATAAACCAATGGGACCTAATGAAACTTAAAAGCTTTTGCACAGCAAAGGAAACCATCAATAAAACGAAAAGACAACCTACTGAATGGGAGAAAATATTTGCAAATGATATGACCAATAAGGGGTTAATACCCAAAAATATATTAACAGCTGATACAACTCAATATAAAAACAAACAACCCAATTAAAAAATGGTCAGAAGACCTGAATAGACATTTTCCCAAGGATATATACATGGCCAACAGGAACATGAAAAACTGCTCACCACTGCTAATCATCAGAGAAATGCAAATCAAAACCACAATGAGATATCACCTCATACCTATCAGAATGGCTATCATCAAAAAGTCTACAAATAACAAATGCTGGCGAGGATGTGGAGAAAAGGGATCCCTCCCATACTGTTGGTGGGAATGTAAATTGGTACAGCCACTATGGAAAGCAGTACAGAGGTTCCCTAAAAAACTGAAACTAAAACTACCATATGATCCAGCAACTCCACTCCTGGGTATATATCTGAAGAAAATTACAACACTAGTTTGAAAAGATACATGCCCCCCAATGTTCATAGCAGCATTATTTACAATAGCCAAGATATAGAACCAATCTAAGTGTCTATCAACAGATGAATGGATAAAGATGTGGTTTATACATGCCATGGAATACTACTCAGCCATAAAAAAGAATGAAATTCTGCAATTTGCAACAATGTGGATGTACCCAGAGGGTATCATGCTTAGTGAAATAAGTCAGACAGAAAAAGACAAATATTATGTGAAATCACTTATATAGAGGACAAACTAGTGGTTACCAGTAGGGAGACAGCAGGGGGAGGGGCAAGACTGGGGTATGGGACTGAGAGATACAAACTATGTATAAAATAAATAAGCAACAAGAAGGTACTGTACAGTACAGGGAAATTTAGCTATTATTTTTTAATATTATTAATATTATTTTATATGGAGTGTAATCTACAAAAATATTTACTCTCTATGTTGTACATCTGAAACTAATATAATATTGTAAATCAACTATAGTTCAATTAAAAAAATTTTTAAAAATCATATCCTCAGGGCCTAACACAAATCTGGCATGTCTTACATTTAGTAAATAATTTTTGAAAGAATGAGTAAATTAAGGCCAAAGCCAATACTTTATAAAATGATACCTTATAGATATGTATACTTTAATCATCCTCATAGACTATATCTATTCTAAAAACCTTTTTGACAGGAGATAAAGCCTTTTTAGGAGATGCCTATAAACAGTACAGGACAACTTTTTGCTGAAAATATGGACATGATGTAAACAAACAACAACAACAAAAAAGGTTTCTTGGAGTCTCTGGCATATAATGCAAAAAAAGGAGACTATGTGAAGAGATGAAAAAAAAGTACCTGGTTAATTCAGGAATGTTTATTCCCATTGACATCTTTCTACAGATACTCATACCTTCACCAGCAATCTAAACGTGTCCATTGGACTTTCTTAAGGTGTGGAGTAGGTAAAATAACAATCTATGATAGAATTTATCGTACTTCCCAGATCTTCCCCTTCTCTCAAAATAACTTTCTCTGAGGTAGCACCCATTATTGTTTTAAAAAATGGTTCAATTAATATGTGATTAACAGATAAGTGAAAGCAGCTGTCTTGAGTAGTTCTCATACCTTTTAGAAGCATCTTCTTGTTTCAAGGCACTTGTCTGCTTAGTACCTACAATTAAAGAAACAAAAAACAGTAGGTCAAGTCTACACAAACACACCAGGTTACAGGACAGATTCTTGCCCAAATAAACTGTAGACCATCTTTTCTTCTTTTCCACACATTTCACTTCCAATTCTGTGTGAAAATCAAATGAAATGGGAAGGGAATCCAATTTGGTTTTGCAAACTAATTATTTTTCTTGGTTAAAATGTATCTCTCTCAGGACTGATTTTTCTTGTATCACAGTCGCATAACTAAGCACTCCTGAAAGCCCGAGATCTGGGTACTTCTAGGGGCAACCGCTCTCCGTCCCCGTAAATGTTCGCTCCCGGGCAAGAGGGGTCTGACACCTCAGAGAACCAGGGCACCAAAGCAGCAGCACATCTGGAAGAAGGACCAGTGCCTGAGTCGAGGTCAGCTGCACTCGGCCTACCGACGCTGCCCTGGTCACTTATCCACTCTGGCGACCCCAGCTGCAGGCTCCCAGGACCTCTACTTCTCATTCCCTCAGAGCCTGGAGCACAGCCCATTCTGGGGGAAATCTCGGAACACTAGTGTAAAGAGGTGGGGGGTCTGGCCGAAGGTCTTTCCCAGAAGGCCAGAGTTCGGCGGTGGGAATCTCCCGGCCTTCTCTGCCCCGAAGACCTCCTCCCCTGGGGCAACCTTTCGGGAGCGCCCCGCACGCCTCAGTCTGGAATTCTGTCGGGGACCAGTTCTCAGTTCCAAACGTAGGAAGGCCCTTCTTCCTACCTGCGACGTTTCGGGAGGCACGAGGACCCCGGGCCTTACGGCCGGCAGAGACCTTTCCGACCCAGTCGGCCATTGGCAGCGTCGTCGGCGTCGGAACCGGCCCAGGAGCCTTTCCCCTAAGACTCCGCCTCCCGTCGCGTAGCGCGGGGCGGGACCGGCTGGGGTGGGGCGGGGCCAGGAAAGCGGCCTGCTCTGCCGGAGGAGGAGGAGGAGGAGGAGGAGCAGAAGGAGAAGGAGGGCGGCGAGAGGCCTGGCGGGTAGGTGGGTGTACCGGGGGTCCCGGGCGGCCGGGGCTCGCGGTGGACGGTGAGTCTCAGAAAACCCGGCGCCCCCGCGAGGTCTGGGGCCCGAAGGCCGACGCAGGCGGGAACAGGGAGAAATGGCTTCCCTTGGATGCCGCCTGCACGCGCGCTGGGGTTTTATCCGCCTTGGAGCGCGCTGCTGTGAGGATACTACCGACACCCCGCCCCTCCTGCGGGGCGTGGAACGGGCCTTCCCTCCGGGGGAAACGATGGCCCGTGGGAACGCAACGGTGTTGTCCTGAGGGCGGCCTGTTGCCTTGCCTCCGTGCGATACAGTGATTTCACTAGCTCGATTGATTATATTGGGGGGACTACATCTCGTACAAATGCCCTGGTCACACTTGGCGGTGGAGGACATCTCAACTTTCACCCCCTCCGGGTGAGCTGTGTTGCACTCCATTTTCTGTCAAGTGGGTTAAAAAATAAAAAATTCCCTGATGATTAGAACTGATTTCAGGCCCACCTTTTGGAGGAAAAAAGACTGCCTTTTTAAGCCCTTGTAGTCCAAATTTGAGCTGCCTCTTGCGAGTGCACTAGAGGATTTTTTTTTCCTTGAGTTTATCTTTCAAAATTATGCTCCAGGGAAACTTAAAAGATGAAACAGGAGGCTTTTCTTTAAATTTTCTTAGGCTAACATAGTAACTTTCAGTAAAACCATTTCAGCTTTAAAACTTTCCATTTTCTTTATTGTATTTATTAATAATCAGAATGAAATAACTTATTAATATTTCAATATAGTATTACTGATAGTTAACAGTTTGTCTTATGTTAGTACATTTCAGCATCAAAACTAGGAAAAACAAGAAGGAATGGCTGTGGAGGAACTTAATTCCATAATAAAGAGATGTGTAAGTAATGTTTTCTTTTTCTTTTTATGAAGTTAAATAATCTTTCAAAATATGGGCAGAGCACAGATTACTTTTAATTACATCTGCAGTCACTCAAATTGTTAATCTTCTTTAATCCTTGCTTTTTTTGACCTATGAATAAATAGCATGAAGGCAGGAAGACAGATTGGAGTATGTCACTTGGAGAAATAATCTTTATAATCTTTATAATTTACTGATCCTTCTCATAGATTTCTTTGGTACAGTGGATTTCAAGATGATTTATTAAAGTATTTTTAGGCTTATCCTAATTTTCATATATACACTTATGTGCACCTTATCTAGAATTTAAACATTTCTTTTTTTAGAGAGAGATAAAATAAGTCAAGTAGTTATTGAATTTTCATTTGCCTAAAATTACTGTTTTTTTTGTTTATTTTGTTTTTGCCAGCAAATCCTAGAAGAACAAGACTTCAAAGAGGAAGATTTTGGCCTGTTTCAGTTAGCAGGCCAAAGATGCATAGATGAAGGACACATAGATCAGCTATTAGAAATTATTCAAAATGAAGAGAATAAGGTAAGTATAATCTTTGTATGTACTTCTCAGTCTTTACTAGGAAGAGAATAGCCACATGATGCTATTATTCATCCATTTATTTTTTTCAGCAAACATTTAAGAATCAACTTAAATTTCCACAGTAGAAAACTGTGGAAAATAAAAAGGAATTAGGACTAATTATATATTTTAAGGTGCTTACAGTCTGGTGGAAGAGATAAACATGTAAAGAACTAGCAATAGGAGGCAGAATAAACAGATACTTTATATCTGTTAACTCATTTAGCTTCTCCAGAGTAAGTGTTATAGTTGAAATGTAAGTAAAATGCTTTAGAAGAGTGGGGATTACTTCTGGTTTAGAGATCAAAGTGGTATTTGAATTAGCAATTTACATTGAGAAATATAAGTATCAGCCAGGCTACATATTCATTTTTGGTCATCAGCACATTCTTTTCCTTCAGCCAGGTGTATATGGGAAACCAAATATTAAGTAAGATCATATTTTGGGAGAGCTGGATGACCTTACTGGCCAATATCATCCAGCTACAATTGTCTGAGAAATCATTCTGCACAATGAGAAAGGATGTTTTTGGGATCAGGAACAGCTGGGACACAGTGTTGACAACACTGCCTAATTTTGTGTCTTTGAACCCCTCCCCCATCCCCACCCCTCTTCTTATATAAGGGAAGATCATCTTCTTTCCAGGAACATAATCGTTCTTCATTTATAGTCCTATTTATTTATACAGAAGTTTTCTTTTGGGGGACTTCCCTGGCGGTCCCGTGGTTAAGACTCTGCGCTTCCACTGCAGGGGGCGCAGGTTTGATCCCTGCTCAGGGAACTCTGATCCCCCATGGTATGCGGCATGGCCAAAAAAATTTTTCTTTGTTGATATCACAATCTAGTCATGCTGGCCTAGGATTATATCCAGGGCACCTTGATTGTATTTAGGAGATTACTAAAACTTTTTAATCATACATTGTTATAGAATCTCTTACTAGTTCAAAGGTCTTATCCCTTTTTATTTATATTTTTTTAAAATAAAAATTAGCACATTTTATTTAGTACATTTGTTTTTGATATGTGTTTATAATACCTTTGTAGCCCCAAATAAAATAAAATTAATGCTTTCTTTAACTCCTTGATTTTTCCCAATTGCATTCTCAGAGGATTATCTTTGAGAGTACCTTACTTTTAGCTAATAATAAAATTAATGAAAGTTAATAATATTTATTGAGATCTACTATGTGCCAGGTGCTGTCTTAGGTGCTTTACATCTTTTAACTCACTTAGTCTCTCCTGAATCCCGTGAGATAGGATTTTCTAGATAAGGAAAGAGTCACTGAATGATAAGTGATTTGCACAAAAGTATCAGCTTTTATGTGGCATCAGGCATTCAGACCTGTGCAGCCTGTTTCCAGAGCTCTTAACGATTCTGCTCTGCCTCTGGTTAGCACAGTGTAGCACTTGAAAGGAAGTTTTAGAGTAGAAGAGAGAGGACTGATTGTGAGGTGGCAAAGGTGATGGGGTTTCTAGCCTCTGAGAAGACAATACATCCTGAACAGAAACAGGCAACTTAAGGAGGAGAGAAAGTTCCCTGGCAGAGGACAAATAAGTTGGCATTGTTTGGCAACGTTGAGTTTAAGATGCAGCAGGCAATCGAAAAGTAATCTTTAGAGCTCAGTAGAGAAATACAACATTAAGATGTAGATTTGTGTGTCACTCTTAGAGATTAGGTGATTGTGATAGACTTAAGCATAGTGAGGCCTAGCCTTGATAGCTTGAGGATCACCTTTGTAATGTGGTCTTCTAAATTTAAAGGTTCAGATATTGATAAGACAGAGTTTAAAACTGCACCTTAGTTTACTTGCAGGTGACACAATCAAGATTGATCAAGATTTACTATTAATCTGCTTTGTGTAAAAAAATTTTTCTTTAAGTCTCAGGAATGGTAGTTTGTCCTAAGACGCTATAGTGCAGGGGTTTTCAACATCAGCACTGTTGATATTTAGTAATTTGGAAAAATTATATGTGTTATAATAATATATAACGTAAATTCCCGATTAGTAAAGACCTAAATATTAAAAGTCAGGCCACAGAAAAGATAGAAGAAAACAAGACATAATATCAGATCTTTGGAGAGAGGATAATTTGTCATGCTTAGAAGTAATAGACATAATTCAACCTGTGTTTGTGGAACATCTGTTTTTTTTTTTTTTGCGGTACGCGGGCCTCTCACTGTTGTGGCCTCTCCCGTTGCGGAGCACAGGCTCCGGACGCGCAGGCTCAGCGGCCATGGCTCACGGGCCTAGCCGCTCTGCGGCATGTGGGATCTTCCCGGACCGGGACACGAACCCGTGTCCCCTGCATCGGCAGGCGGACTCTCAACCACTGCGTCACCAGGGAAGCCCTGGAACATCTGTTTTGTAACAGGCCCTACTCTAGATGCTGGGAATAGATACAGTAATGAACAAAAATCAGTGCCCCATATGGATCTTAAATTCTAGCAAAGACAGATAAATCATTTAGTAAGTTGGAAAGTGATAAATTCTATAGAGAATAATGCAGCATGATCAGGGGGATGGGTTGTGTTGGGTGAAATTGCACAGAAATTTGAAGGAAGCAGAGACAGCCCCACAGTAAGCTATGGGACTGTCTGGGTAAGAGTGTGCCAGGCAGAAGAAAAAACTAGTGCAAAAAAAATATTCAGAGAGATCAATGGAAGCTATCCCATTAGATAAAAAACATGATTGTTTTGCTATTTGTTTAAAAAAAATCAATTTAAGGCTTCATTTTATGCCATGTTTCCAATGTAAATCTTACTGAATAAAAAGAAAGGCAATATATGTGTGTGTGTGTGTGTGTATATGAGTATATATGTATATATATGTGTATATATGTGTGTATATATAAATATATGTGTATATATATTTTTTCTAATTTAAATGAGTATTTATGTATCTCAAGGGGAAAACCGTTTTAGACCTAAAAGCACTAGAAAAGGGACCAAAGAAAAAAAATCACTGTATTTTGCTGTATAAAAAATTAGGACAACCAAAAAACCAAATGACAATTTGTCGTAAATACAGTGAAGTGAATATTAACATATCGGGACCTCATGCAGGTTGGTAAGACAAACACTAAAACTTCCAGTTGATAAATAAAGATGTAAACAGATAGCATCTCCTCTTCTGAACTATGTATCCACATACCCTGACATTTTTCTGTTGCTAGTTCTCTAGGACATGTTAAGTCCTAGCACAATGCTGTTTCTGAGCCTTGAATGTATTTCCCACCTATCTATGCCTGATAAACTTCTGTTTCTTTAACAAGCCTTAGCATAGCTATCACCTATTCTGGGAAGCCTTTCTTGCCTTCCCCAGGTAGAAGTGACTGTTCTCCTGCTATACTTTAGCATTTTAATTAATTAATTAATTAATTAATTTTTGGCTGCGTTGGGTCTTCGTTGCTGTGCGCGGGCTTTCTCTAGTTGCAGCAAGCGGGGGCTGCTCTTATTGCAGTGCGTGGGCTTTTCATTGCGGTGGCTTCTGTTGTTGCAGAGCACGGGCACTAGGCGCACGGTCTTCAGTAGTTGTGGCATGAAGGCTCAGTATATGTGGTTCATGGGCTCTAGAGTGCAGGCTCAGTAGTTGTGGCACACGGGCTCAGTTGCTCCTCGGCATGTGGGATCTTCCCGGACCAGGGCTCAAACCCGTGTCCCCTGCATTGGCAGGCGGATTCTCAACCACTGCGCCACGAGGGACGCCCTAGAGGAACTATTTAAAAACTGGGAAAGACCAAATTACCTGGTTAAAAGTAAAGACCCATTTGCCTTTCCTCAGTGAAAGTATTAAAAACTATTTTAGAATGCTGTTACCTGTTAACAGCCAACCCTAGGAAGTCAATGGTGAGATGTTCATGGATTCACTTGCCTCATCTTTCCTGTTTTAGAGGAAATTGTCAGCTCCTCCAGGTTAAGAAAGCTTACTGTGAGAGTCCTGTAGATGGCAGTATTTGCTTTATTTTACTATGAAAATGTTTTTACAGGTCATCATTAAGAATATGGGCTGGAATCTTGTTGGTCCTGTTGTTCGATACCTTTTATGGAATGATAAGGAACATGATAAAAGAAAGTATTATTTTCTGATGCTTGATTTATTGGTAAAGGTAAGTTAACACAACTAGATTCTCTTTGTCACAATACACAGCAATGTTTTATAATTCCCTTTAATGTTTTTGGTGAGAAAGCTTTTAGTTCATGAAAGTATAGGTGGGAACTCTTTGGAGAAGAGGCCCATCCTTATTTACTGGATGGGCCAGTCCATTTCATTTTTCCCAGATTTTCTGGATGTAAGAATTATCTGACCTCATCTTAGACCCACTGATTCAGAATCTTCAGAGAGAGGCCTAAAAAGCTCTATTTTTTAAAAAGTAGCTTATTGTTCAGATGTGAAATTCATGCTTTAAAGAGGTAGTTTCAGACCACACTGATGTTTTGGCAACGCTGGAACTAAAATCAAATATGAGTGTTCTTTCTTCTGTGGTATGTTCCCTAAAAGAATATGAAAAACCTAGAATGCCAGTGATAACAGAGGAAATAAGAGTAGGAAATAGGTTAGTGGTGACTGACAGCCTTAGGTAGACTCTGAGTAAAAGGTTAATAGAGTTATAAGCCAAAAATGATGGTTACAAGAGAGAAACTCTAAGAGAAAGGACATAAGAAGCCACTTAGAGGTCACTGTAAATAGACACAAATATGTACTTGAAAAGAGGGAACTCCCTAGATATTAGTTATTAACTATGAGAGCTTTTAGAAAAACAAGGCAAGTGAGGCGATAAAATATAACCAGTCAGAAAGCAACGCAAAGTTTTGTCTGTTCAGGAAAAACAAAAGAGACTTTACACTCATCTAACTACCCTAGCAGTATGAGACAGAAAGATCCCACCTGCTGGAAGCCCTGGGAGACAAAGGCAGCCTTCAGAGTAGACAGGCAAAGCTCAGAGGAAACCTCAGCTCTGGTGTTCAGGCTCTCCTTTCCCCTATTTCTCTAACTTTTCCATTAGTCAGGAATTTAAGTCTCTTAAATGTAGTTGTCCATTGGGAGACCCTTGACTTCTTGCTTTCACAGAATCTCAGACTCTCTGTTTTGCTAGTGTATTTTTTTAAATTTAATTTTAACTTTTTATTTTATATTGGAGTATAGCCGATTAACAATGTTGTGATAGTTTTGAGTGCACAGCAAAAGAACTCAGCCATACATATACATGTATCCATTCTCCCTGCTAGTGTATTTTTTAAAAACTTTTTATGAGGTGTTTTACTGTTAAACAAAAATAATTATACTGTCTCAGTATATGCCTTTTAAAAATAATAATCATGTGGCTTTAAATACAACTTGTATTAAACAGGTTCAATTGTGAATATTTTTATAGTTATGTAATCCAAAGGAATTATTGTTGGGTTTGCTTGAGCTGATTGAAGAACCCTCTGGAAAACAGATATCCCAAATTATTCTTCTTTTACTTCGGCCATTACAAACAGGTAATGAGTATATTGACATCTAAGTGTTTCTTGTTTTATTTGTGTAAGTGCCTTGATATTACTCCAAGATGTCAACACTATAGCAAAGTTTATGCCTAATTATTTTTTTTATATAAATTTATTTTTTTATTTTTGGCTGCATTGGGTCTTCGTTGCTGTGTGTGGGCTTTCTCTAGTTGCAGCGAGCGGGGACTACTCTTCGATGCAGTGCAGGGGCTTCTTATTGCAGTGGCTTCTCTTGTTGAGGAGCACAGGCTCTAGGTGCACAGGCTTCAGTAGTTGTGGCTCATGGATTCTAGAGTGCAGGCTCAGTAGTTGTGGTGCACGGGCTTATTTCCTCCGCAGCATGTGGGATCTTCCTGGACCAGGGCTTGAATCTGTGTCCCCTGCATTGGCAGGTGGATTCTTAACCACTGTGCCACCAGGGAAGTCCCATAGTTTATGCCTAATTATTTAGTACTCTGCTTAAACTAGTAATAGCAATGCGAGTTTGAATCCTGCTACTCATAGAAAGTTGGCAATACCTGGCACGGAGATGGTACCCAGTAAATATTTTGTTGAATGTCATGCTCTTTTTCATGTGCTTTGTTGTGACCTATAGTTTTTGCTTAACCTTCCTATCTGCAGCTTATATTTAGAATTTTTCCTGTAAACATATTTAAAGGATTGCCTCTGCAGTGCTCAGTTTGATAGCATTGTGGTAGTCATGTATCTTAATTAAGAACAGTATCGGGCAGGGCATTGCTCAGCCTTTGCTTTAGGAGGTTGGGATTGGGAATAACAAAGGTACTACTGAACAATGAAACAAGTGTGGAAAGAAAAGTTTCCATAACTGAGTGCAAAAACAGTATTGATAAGTAATGGACTTTGGCAACCAAGGCAGACAGTATTTATGCATGGGAAGAGACCACTTTTTCATTTTATAACATACATATAACTCAGAGTCTGGTAGAAGGACCCAAAATCAGAAGCTAGAGTAAATTTATTTTAAATGTGAATTCCCAACAGCTTTGTATAACTTGAAATATTTAAAGTCTTCTAGAAAAAAATCTAATACTACTGCCTTTCATTTTTACAGTGCTTTATAGTTTACAAGACACTTGTTCCTATTTTATACTTATAACAACCAAAAAATATGGAAAGAAGTGTTTTCGTTTTAAGTATGTAACCTGTGGTGTAAACATACCTGAACAAAATTTCATGGCATCTGTTGTAAAGTGTCATGATTGTAAGATGCTCCATTATTTTATGAACCCCTAAGAAGGAAAAAAATACTGCCAGTTAAGCTATGATATGTCATCCTGATATCAGAGTTGTCAAAATATGGAGGAAATATGTGTTGTACTTCTGCATTTATTGGACTTCTCCCATGTTTAGCATACTTGATGAGGCTGCCTCAAGTAACAACTTGGTCTCTGTTTTAGTGATTCAGAAACTTCGTAACAACAAGGCATATTCAGTTGGATTAGCATTGTCTACGCTTTGGAGTCAGCTGTCTCTCCTTCCTGTTCCATACTCAAAAGAACAAATACAAGCAGATGACTATGGCCTTTGTCAGTGCTGCAAGGCCTTAATAGAGTTCACTAAGCCTTTTGTGGAAGATGTCATTGATAACAAGGAAAGCTCAATGGAAAATGAAAAATTAAAGGATGAAATACTGAAATTGTAAGTATATTTTAAGAATAATTCATAATGAGGGCTTCCCTGGTGGCGCAGTGGTTGAGAGTCCGCCTGCCGATGCAGGGGACACGGGTTCGTGCCCTGGTCCGGGAAGATCCCACATGCCGCAGAGCGGCTGGGCCTGTGAGCCATGGCCGCTGAGCCTGCGCGTTCGGAGCCTGTGCTCCGCAGCGGGAGAGGCCACAACAGTGAGAGGCCCGCATACCAGAAAAAAAAAAAAAAAAAGAATAATTCATAATGGACTTAAGTGATAGTTCAGTTATTTTATGTTTCTTTGTTTTATTTGTTTGCAATGGAAATTTAAATCTAGTTTCTAATTTTGAATTTTAGAAGAATATGGAGTTCAGTTGATATAACATGGGCATTTAATGAAGCATCGATATTTTAAAAAAATGAAACCAAAATCCATTTGTTTAGTTTACTTATATTCTTCTATGGGTTGCCTTTACTCGCCATGGTAAGTGAATAATAGCAGTGAAGGAAATAGATGGGTGTAGCGCAAAGAATCTGGTTTTCTGCAGGGGAATTATGTTTTTACTCTCCCTTTGAAAGCAGCAGAAGGTGCACCAGACAGCTGAACTTCCAATTTGACAACAAAAACAGTAGCAGAGAACCCAGTAGCATTCACTCCAGGGGTACCGTAGACCAGCAGTCCCCAACCTTTTTGGCACCAGGGACCAGTTTCGTGGAAGACAATTTTTCCACGGATGGGGAGGGGCAGGAGGTGGGGGATGGTTCAGGCGGTAATGCAAGTGATGGGGAGCCATGGGGGGTGATGGGGAGCGGCAGATGAAGCTTCGCTGGCTCACCCGCCGCTCACCTCCTGCTGTGCATCCCGGTTCCTACCAGGCCGAGAACCAGTACTGGTCCGTGGCCCAGGGGTTGGGGACCCCTGCTGTAGACTATGTATGCACTGTTCAGTATGGCTGTCAAGCACTTGACATATGGTTAGTCCAAATTTAGTGCTCTAAGTGTAAAATCCTCCCTGTATTTCGAAGACTTGTTATTAAAAGAAATACTAAAATACCTCAATTTTTATACTGGTAACATATTGAAATAATGTTTCTGACATATGGGTTAATAAGAGAAATTATTTAAATTAATTTTTCTTGTCTCTTACTACTTTTTTAATGTGACTACTAAAAAATTTTTAATTATATATGGGGCTTTAATTATATATGAGACTCTTAGGTAGTGCTGGACTGGATTATATTGAACAATATGGACCAGTAATTTTATTTTTAAAATTTTGAGACTAAAACCACTGTTAGCTTTCTATTTTGTCAGGTTAGGACATTAAAGCATTTTTTACCATTTATAAAACCCATTATTTCATGAAAGAAAACATATTTTAACTAAAATAGGTAAGACTTAATCACAGAATAAATTTGATTTTCTAAATTAAACAAATATAGCTTTATGAAAAAATTACAGCATTGTCCTGATTTTCCTTAAACTAATGAAAACTACATATACACTAGCACTGGTCCTAAGATAAATATTCAATATCCATTGGTATAGTCCAGACATGGAAGTGACTCTCTGCATTGAATCTAGCAAGGTATTCTCATGCTCTCCCCATTACTAGTAAGAAGGATCTTATATCACCTGTTTTACAGGCCATTGGGTTATTGGTGCTTATGTTATTTTTCATGTGAAAACTAGGTATTTTATACTTAGGAAGTGCTGTATTCATCGTTACCCATTTCTTAAATTTTAGTTGTTTCAGAAGCTTGAAATGCCCTTTGCTGACAGCACAATTCCTTGAGCAGTCTGATGACACTGGAGATGATCCTTTAAGGTGTTTTGCATCTGAAATAATAGTAAGTACAGCTAATTTAATGTTATAAAATCTGCTATAATCTAAAATATTACCTGCTGTATTCTCATATACTGCACATGGGCATGTAAATTGATACATTTATTAATAAAGCAATATGTATTTTTTATAGAATATAGATAAAAAGATGAAAAACGAACAGCAATAATTTCAATAACTAGATATAAATAATATTAACCCCTGTATTGGAAAAATTTACAGTTCTCCTTTTGTGTCTTTTTCCTTTACTTTCACTCAGAACACTTCACTTCTGGCATTTCTGGTCACAAAATGTGTGGGGGTTTTATCTTTTCTTTCTTTTTTAAAAAAAAAATTTATTTATTTATTTATTTTTGACCCAACCCCCGTGTTGGGTCTTCATTGCTGCACATGGGCTTTCTCTAGTTGCGGCGAGCGGGGGCTACCCTTCATTGTGGTGCGTGTGCTACTCATTGCGGTGGCTTCTCTTGTTGCAGAGCACTGGCTCTAGGCGCGCAGGCTCAGTAGTTGTGGCACACAGGCTTAGTTGCTCCACCGTATGTGGGATCTTCCTGGACCAGGGCTTGAACCCGTGTCCCCTGCATTGGTAGGCAGATTCCTAACCTCTGAGGGAATCAGCCTACCAATGCAGCCACCAGGGAAGTCCCATTGGGTTTCTTTCCCACACGAAACAATTCTGCTGCACCAGCTGGGTGTCCTACAGTTAAACTCAATTTTGACACTAACTACCTGGAGATAGTATCAGATTCTGCAGGTTAAGGGCTCAGTCCCATGAGGCTGCTCCCTATTTCAGATGCCAATTGCTCGTGTTAGGTCCCCAGGTTACCCACAACTTCTGTTTGACTTGGCTACAAATCAGAGGTTCCATGACCTCCTCCCCTTTGGGTTCGATTATTTGCTAGAACGGCTCACAGAATTAAAGGAAACCCTTACTTATGTTTACTAGTTTATTAAAAGATATGATAAAGGATGCAGATGAACAGCCAAATGAAGAGATAGAACAGCCAAATGAAGAGATAATTGTACATAGGTCAAGGTCTGGGAGGGTCTCAAGTGCATGAGCTTCTGTTCTCATGATGTTGGAGTGTGTCACACTCCCAGTATGTGGATGTGTTCGCTAACCTGGAAGCTCTCTGAAACCCATACTTGGGATTTTATGGAGGCTTCCTCATTTAGGCATGATAAGATATTAACTCCGTTTCCAGTCCCTCTCCCCTCTCTACAGAACTGAGGGATGGGGCTCAAAATTCCAAGCTTCTAATCATGGCTTGGTCTTTCTCATTACCACCCCCCATCCAGGAACCATCTTAGTGCCCACTCAGAGTCACTTTAATAGAACAAAAGATGCTCCTAATGTCTTATCATTTAAGAATTTACAGAGGTTTTAGAGCTCTTTGTCAGGGACAGGGTTAAAGACAAAAGTTAGAACGAGAGATGTTCCTAGTGCTCTTATCACTTAGGAAGTTACAAGGGTTTCAGGAAAAAAAGAAAAAAAAGGGTTTCAGGAGCCCCGTGCCAGCAACCATTAGCAGAGACCAATATATATATTTTTTCTGTTATTTCACAACACCTTCCAGACTTTTTTCTGCTCTAATACTTATAAATAAATAAATATATACATATATAATTTTTAAAAAGATCCTATCATATTATATAGTTGACCCTTGAACAATGCCCAGGGGGTAGGGGCACCACAACTCTGCTCAGTCAAAAATCTGTGTTTAACTTACAGTCAGCCCTCTGTATCCTGAATTAGAAATTTGAGGAGGGATAGGAGGAGTTAGGAGAGGAGATTCCAGAACTTTAGGGGAAATAGCTTCTGAGGATGAGAGATGATTTGGTAACTGATATAAACAGATACATAGTTTAATGGGGTTAATGCTGATGGTCAAGGTAGCGGTAAAGAGGTTATGAGTGATGAAGAGGGATTGGGGAAGGGATTTTCCCAGGACCACATAAAAGCCTGGTGCCTCTTCATTGTTGCCAATACTAGAGTACAGTGTAAACCTCTGGATCCAATATAAACAGCACCATATGTGATATATGTACTCCAAGATGTCTATGAAAGTTGGAAACTGTTAAGGATTTTAAGCCTGGGAGTGATGTAATCAAACTGTTTTGAGTTCATCACTTTATTGGAGGATGAACTTAACTAAGAGTGGAAGTAGGGAGATGGGTTAGGTGTCTTTTGGGAGTTAAGTGATAATGATGAGAGCCTGAGTATGGAAAGAAGAGAAGGCAGATTTGAGAACTTTATAGGTAGATAAAATTAGCAAATTTTGGTAATGGATTGGATTTAGAAGAATAGTAAAAAGGTTGAGTTATGGACAAGGTTTTTTGCTTAGTTAACAGGACAGGTGAAGTTACCAATAATTAAGATAGAGAATACACAGCAAGCAGTAGGGGGTTTTTTACTTAAAAATTTTTTTTTATTATGGAAATTTAAGACATTCATAAAAATAGAACAATATAACATACTCTCATGTACCTCCTGCCCCGCTTTGACAATTATCAACCTTTTTGCCAGTCTTGTTTTATCTAGCCTCCCTCTTTTTATTTTGAGTTGATAAGCAATGTAAAGTTAGTTTATTTTTTTTTAATTTTTTAAAATTAATTTTTATTGGAGTATAGTTGATATACAATGTTGTGTTAGTTTTAGGTGTACAGCAAAGTGATTCAGTTGTACATATACATATATCCACTCTTATTCTTACTCTGTAATAGGCCATTACAGAGTACTGAGTAGAGTCCCTGTGCTATACAGTAGGTCCTTGTTAGTGATCTATTTTATATACGGTAGTGCGTGTATGTCAGTCCCAATCTCCCAGTTCATCCCTCCCCCCCACCCCCAGCCTCCCTCTTTTTTTGCTGTAGTATTTTATAGAAAGTCTAGATATATCATTTCATCTGTGAGTCTTTATGTATGCTTCTCTAATTGGTAAAGACTTTTTAAAAATCATAACCACAATGCCATTATGACACCTAACAAGATTAACAATAATTTCTAATATATGTATCTCTAATACCCAGAGACAACAGGTTTTTAAGGAGCAAATTTTGGAAAAGAGTAGATGAGATTACCCAAAGCGGTAGATCAATGTGAGAAAGGAAAAGCGTTCAGGACTGAATCCTGTAGGGTACCAGCGCTTAAGATGAGCCCACCAAAGAGACCAAGAAAGGAGAGTCAAAGAGGTGATGAAAATATCACAGAAACTGGGGTAGTAGAGTTCAGGAAGAAGGAAATGATTGCTACTGTTAAAAGCAGCAGAGATAGTCTGTAGAGTAGGAGTTGAAAAGCATCCATTGGATTTAGGAAGTAAGATGGCATTGATAATCTTAGCAAGAGCAGTTTGAGTGGAGTGTGGGAGACAAAAATCAGTGGACTAGATAAAGGAGTGCATGAAAAATGAGAAAAAGGAGATGACTAGTATAAGCTATTCTTTAAGAGTTTGGATGAATAAGGAAGAAGAGAGGCAATAGAGAAGACACAGCCTTAGATTGGAAGGTAACTGGGGGAGACAGGAGGTGTGAGCATGTTTATAGACTGAAGGGGTGGGAACCATCACAGGGGGAAAGAGAAGTATTATGGGATAACTGAAATAATGTGGCTCAAGGAGAGCAGACAGCTGGGCATGGGATTGAGGATACCTGGAGAGGAAGAGGGAAGAGCTGGTATGTAGGTAGAAAAATTTGTAGCAGAAATGGAGTATTATAATTGAGGGAATTATATTATTATTATAATATAATTATTAATATTATTATAATTGAGGGAATCAGACCCACTGTCCTCAGATCCCTTAAGAATGAGAGGTGGAGGGCTTCCCTGGTGGCGCAGTGGTTGAGAGTCTGCCTGCCGATGCAGGGGACATGGGTTCGTGCCCCGGTCCAGGAAGATCCCACATGCCGCGGAGCGGCTAGGCCTGTGAGCCATGGCCGCTGAGCCTGCACGTCCAGAGCCTGTGCTCCGCACAGGAGAGGCCACAACAGTGAGAGGCCCGCGTACCGCAAAAAAAAAGAATGAGAGGCGGAAATGAGGACTGAACAAGGGGCTTCAGGAAACTGGTAAAGGTTTGGAATATTGAGTGGAAAGAAAAGAGAGGTAGAAGACGAAGAAAACATTAGTCAATAGTGCTAAGCACTTGGCGACTGTGGTTGGAGACCACAACTATAGTGATAATACTATTTTTCTGTGATTTTTCTCAAGCAGTACTCAGCTACCTGGGTGTAGAAGTAGAGAAGGTGGTTTGTAGCTGTTTTTCCAAGGCTGGCATTTTATTGGGTAGACGTAGCTAACGGAAATATAGGGTGCAGATAGTTCAAATAACTAATAGTGCATTGGTTGGTTAGGGAAAGAAGGGGATTAAGAGGGGACAGATGGGTAGGTTAAAATGAAGGCATAACAAGACTAGAGAAGTTAGAGGTAGATGAGTAGGTTGGCATGTGGTCAAAAAATGAGATGCTGGAGTTTAGGTATCTAATATGGAATAGCTCCAAATTTTGATAGAGATCCAGGATTGAATTAGGTGCCAAAACGGATTAGAAATTAAGGTCATTAGAATTTAGTGGTCAGAAAAACCATGAGGCCGGCCTGTTACAGGAGTTATCTACATGAACATTCAATTTTTCTAGGATCATAGCAGGAGTTGGATAGAGAAAAAGGATGTGAGCAGGTACCAGTCTTCCGTGAACATGGGGAAATGACCAGGAAGTCAGCGTATGACAGAGATGAGGACAGATAAAGGGCAGTATGGCACCTGCCTCAAACGAAAATGTGCTTTTGCCTGAGAGTGCAGGAAGAACCAAGATAATACTAAGCCTCTACCCATACCACCCTTTCCTACTGCTGCCTTCCTCGCTGTGCAATGTAAGAGGTGTGAGAGTATGAGCAGCTCCCACCAGAAACCAGTCAGGTTTAATGAGAGCAGTGAGATAGAGTCAGCATCCTATGAAGAGGTTGAGGGTATAGGGAAGAGGTTCTAAGGTCTCAGTCAGTGGAAGGCACATTACAAGTAAAGCCAACAGTGAGGAAGCACAAAGCAGTTAAGAAATAGAAGTGAAATCAGGGTAGGAAGTGAAGTGAGGAGGTGCCTTCTGTTCTATGCTGAAGAAGTATAGGTAAATGTGGCATGCCTCAGCCATCCCTCTGGCACAAGTTGTTTTGGTATAGAACTGCTTGAATGTCCCAGGGGCAGCAGCATAGGAACATTTCATGAAAGGGCAAAGACTGCCTTGAGAAATTGTAGAGGCGCAGGTATGTTGGGTCTGAGCAAGGCTGCTGGATGGTGTGTGGATAGATAGTGAAGACCCTATTTGGACACAGATGGACCCCAAATATCTACAGCAGCACTGTAGGATCTGGTTACATATAATGATTTTTTAAAAGGCTAATAACCTTCCTCTGGAAAAAAAACCCCAAACACATCTAGCATTGGCTGAATGAAGAAATGGAGCTTCTTGATTAAGAGGACATTTGGAATCTGAATACAATAAATTTTTGTTTTATGGATATAACAAGAATGCAAGGCTTCGAAAATCAGTATTTATTTAGCATCTGGTGGCTGAATAGCAGTCTCTTGTGACTGAGGATTATTTTCCATGGTTGATTTTTGTGTTCTGAAATGACTAATGGAGCCATCTGGAGTAGGCAGGTTTTAACTCCCTGAAGACCAGAAAAGTGTTATTTGGCTTTCTAATTCTCTACAGTGGCAGGCCCAGTGCCTGGCACTCAAGTATTTATTGAATAAATGAGTGAATATGTGGAAGGTCAGCTTTAGCTTAGCTGTTTCCGTCATTCCCTTGACTTCTATATAGTAGTTTGTTGTGACCTTAACTTTCTTAAACTTTTTTGTGGAGCTTCTCAATAAATATTGACATACGTATTATGTCGTTTTCTAGATAAGGAAACTGAAGCTTTAAAGAGGTTAGGTAACTAAACCAGTATCTAACAGCTAATAGGTGGTAGAGCCAAAACTCAGATTAATTTCATTGGATACTGAAGGTCAGGTGCTTTCCAGCACACTAGAATTGGAAATGGTATAAGAGGCATAGGAGTGACCTTGTATTTCTTAAGGCTCTCTTTTTCTCTTTCCTTCCCCCCTTAAAACAAATGAACAAACATAAAACTGTAGTCAGTTAACTCAGGCAGGGATGCTTCTCTTTCTCCTACAAGAGCCCATGTGACCTGAGGTATCAGTACTGTTTCCTCTGTCTCTTCAGCCACTGGCCAGTGTTCCTCCTGCCCATTCCGTATCCAGGCAAACAGTGGTCAGTAGAGCATTCCTAGAATATTCTTCATTTGAGTAGTTTACTGTCATTTCATGATACTTGTATGTCTCACATTTTTAGATTGTTCTCAAATATCTCTGAAGCATTTTTTAAATTGTGACAAAATATATATAAAATTTACCATTTTAACCATTAACCGTATAGTTCAGTGGCATTAAGTACATTCACATTGTTGTGTAACGATCACCACCATCCATCTCCAGAACTTTTTCATCTTCCCACCCACTTAGTTCCTTCAGGTTGTTGGCAAAAACTTATCTTCTTGAACCTGTAGGATTGAGGTCCCCATTTTCTTGCTGGCCAGGGAACACTTTCAGTTTCTAGAAGCTGCCTGTGGTTCCTTGACAGACAGCCCTCTTCATAGGCCCCCTCATAACTTGGCAAATTAGTTCTTTAAAGCCAGCAAGGGTGAGTTTCTGACTCTTAAGGAGGGCCTGGATCCTGTTTAAAAACGTTCTTCCTGTTAAGTCGGGCCCATGGAGAATAGTGTCTCTTCTCAACTCAAATCAGCTGACTTGGGACTTTAATCACATCTGCAAAAATCCCTTCACTTTTGTCATATAACATAATCTAATCATAGGGGTGGCATCTTGCCATATTCTGTTGGTTAGAAGCAAGTCTCACAGGTCCCATCCACACTCAAGAGGAGGGGATTTTATAGGATGGGGATTTTATAGGATGTGAATATGGGGTGGGAGAGGGCACAGTAGAGTGTCTGCTATAGCTTCCTTTTTTATCCATTTCACAGGGATTTTTATCAGCAATTGGACACCCTTTCCTCAAAATGATTTTTAATCATGGAAGGAAAAAGAAGACTTGGGATTATCTTGAATTTGAGGAAGAAGAAGACAAACAGTTGTCAGACTCTATGGCTTCTCTGGCATATCTAGTATTTGTACAGGGCATCAGTATTGATCAGCTTCCAATGGTATTAAGGTAGGAGTTATTGTTTATTTATATATTCTGAAAGGAATAGCATCAAACTCATTTATCTAATGTCCAATATGTGTTTATTAATGTACTAGTACATTTTCAATGAAGTATAAACAAAACCTGTTTTTATGCTAAATATTACTGTGTATAATCCCTTAAAGCCAGTAGTCATCAAGTAGTGAAAGTGGTTGGGTGGGTAGGTGTTGAAATAGACTTAAGGAATGATTGGGACAAGAGTCACAAAGTGTTAAACTGAGCTTGGTTTTGAAGCTGTTAGGCCACTTACCAATAGGGTGGTCTAAATTGCCATCATCTTTTCACTGGATTATTAATGTAATCCTGAGTGGATATTTATATATCTACCCTCAATCCCTTTTAATCCAATTTATTCTCAACACATAGAAAGTGAAGCTTTTAAGAGTCGTCCCTAATGAAAACCCTTCAGTGGCTTCCTAAATGGCTCTAAGAATAAAGTCTTAAATGCCTTCCCATGAGACAAGCTTATGCATGATCTGGTCCTTGCTTTATTGTCCTGATTCATCTCCTACCACCTTTCCTCTTGTTTACTGTGCTCCAGTAACACAGATCTTCTGGTTTCTTGTTCACATGTGTCATGAACCTTCCTGCTATAAGATCTTTGTACACGCTTAGAACCATCTTTATCCTAAATATAGCTTTCTGAGGAAAGCCTTCTTTACCACCCAATTTAGGCTGAATCTTCCTGTTACAATGACCTTGACCTTGTGTTTCATTTCCCATAAAGTTTTTAAACTAAATTTTTAATCAAAACTTAAAAAAAAATACATATTTCTATAATGTAACACCTTTTAGACTTTAAGGTCCATGATAATAAAGATTGTGTATTTGTGTTGCAGGCCTTGGGTGTATTTGTGTAATTTGTATATTTAGGTATGAATATACCTGGGAGTATATTTGTATGTAAATATAGCAATAATAGCTACCACTTGCATGTTTACCACGTATTAAACACTATAACAGCTTTGTATACATTATCTAATCTTTATAATAACCCTTTTAAATAGAGCACTATCTCATTTTACAGATGAAAATAACTAGCTTAGACAAGTTACGATACATACCACCCAGGATCATACAACTAGTTAGTAGGATAGGTGGAATTTAAACATAGTTCTGTCTGACCCCAGAGCATATACCCTTAATCACACTCGACCACCAAAATGACTTAGGTATGTATATTAGTGTGCTAGAGCTGCCATAACAAAGTACCACACACTGTGGATAGCTTAAAATAACAGAAATTTATTATCTTATCATTCTAGAGGTTAGAAGTCTGAGGTCAAGGTGTGGTCAGGATTGGTTCCTTCTGAGGGCTGTGCAGGAGAATCTGTTCCATGCTTCTTTCCTAGCTTCTGGTGGTTTACTGGCAGTCCTTGATGTTCTTTGGCTTGTAGATGCATCACTCCAGTCTCTGCCTTCATGTTCATATAGAATTCTCCCTGTGTGCTTGTCTCTGTCCACATTTCCCTTTTTTATAAGGATACCAGTCATACTGGATTAAGACTCATATTAATGACCTCAGTTTATCTTGATTACCTTTGTAAAAATCCTGTCCCTAGGGTGGGGGGGGGGGTTCCTGCTCTGTCCCTGCCCATCACTACCCCAACTTTTTAAGAAAGAGAGACTTTTTCTCCATATAAGGTCATATGCTGAGATACTGGCAGTTAGGACTCCAGCATATCTTTTTTTTTTTTTTTTGCGGTACGCGGGCCTCTCACTGCTGTGGCCTCTCCCATTGCGGAGCACAGGCTCCAGACGCACAGGCTCAGCGGCCATGGCTCACGGGCCCAGCCGCTCCGCGTCATGCGGGATCTTCCCGAACCTGGGCACGAACCCGTGTCCCCTGCATCGGCAGGCAGACTCTCAACCACTGCACCACCACGGAAGCCCCAGCATATCTTTTTTGAGGGGACACAATTCAACCCATAACAGTATTTATGTATGTAAAACTAAAAGTGCGTGTGTATGTGTGTGTGTTTATATATACATTTTTTTTTCTATTTTAGCCCATCATACCTTTTGCAGTTTAATATGGGGCATATTGAAGTCCTTTTACAAAGGTAAGATCATTTAGATGGCATCTCAGAATTAAATAGTAATGTTAAAATAGTCCTTGTCAAGATCAGGGGAGACTACTTTCTCTTTGCCAGACCCTAGTTAATTAATTGATTATTTTATAAAATAGTGAAGCAGATATTCACAGCAGAGATAGAAATGAACCAAGGACGTTTTTACAACAAAACCTCTTATTTTAAACTAAAGATAATTTTTAAATATTGTCTCCTAAGGAGGTTTCCAGTCATCTGCTTCTAAGGTTTCTTTGCTTATTTCAGAAGTTGATAAATTAAACCACCTCTATCCCACTGCAGCCTCGTCCGATCTAAGGAGGGGTGGTCAATAAAAGAAATTCATCCTTGGTTTTGCTTCATGGACACAATCTGTGAACTGCATCAAAAGGAAGGAAGTGTCTTAACTCCATCTTTTATAACTTAGATTATTGATAGTGGTATCATTCAATAGCTTTTCTCATTTGAGGCACTAATAAGAAGGAAGACTTCCCCTTTTTAAAAAAAATTACCAAGTAACAGGTATGCATAGTTTTCCCAGACAGATATTTAAGAATTTTGCCAAACTCTATATGCTTTGTTTTCTTTTTCTGTAACATGTTTAAATTATCTCTTGAGATCAGTCAGGGCCTTATCCTCTAGGAATACTGGTGACAGTTTATTAATCCCATCTCTTCCCAGGTGAAGGAAGATTTGTAACATGGCAAATGTCCAAAGCCTCAGCCTACAAGGCAGGAATTTCCAAGGGTCTCCTGGCACAAGTAGTTATTAACTCTGTAAATTTACTGTATTATGTATGTCTTAATGATTTTACATTTTTATTTAGCTTCTGTTATATTCATAAAATGAGAATATGTATTGATTTCAATCTTAAGTTCTATAGTCTTAAGATTTCCAAACTGTTTAGTCATTGAGCCAAAAAACATAACATTTTTAATTCCTTGTATGGTTAGAATAAGAACCTGGAGCCTGAGATAATATTTTTTGCCACAGATCTTAAATATTTAGTTAACAGTGATTGTAAAACTTAATAATCACAAATGGAAAGCATTTATATATATATATATATATATATATATATAAAGAGAAGATCTTACCGATTAATCAATTAGAATACTTAGTATTATATCAGGTATAATTGATTTCTTAGCAGTTACTGTTGAAGATCTACTGATCTGATACCAGGAAATAAGCCCTGAATGGGCTGCTTTTGGTTAGATTTGGATATCAGTAGCCAAATCAAAAGACAGATCAAAGGTAGGTTAAGAATTTTGACTAGGTTCTTCAATAGAATTTCTCCTTAATATGTATTTTTTAAGTATTTAAATTTCAATTTTTGCTTTATTTTTCCTAAAATGAAGAATAATTCTGAAGCAATTTAGAAAACCATGTTGATAAATTTTAATATTCTCTTCCAGAACAGAGGAGTCTGTTTTCTCCAAAGGATTGGTAAGATTTGTTTGCACCCATTATAATTTAAATACATAGTCATGTTAACAAATACAGCTGTTGACTTTACCATATATGTATCTCTGCGTATATTTTCATCTGTAGTATCTGTTGGAGAATGGTTTATTGAGAATAGAGGACAACAGTCTACTTCACCAGTATTTAGAAATCAAGAGTTTTCTTACTGTACCTCAGGTAAGTAAAATATGTATTCTAATCTCGAAATAAGCCCCTTTCCTATTCTGAACTTAAGTAAAGGTCTCTTCAGACTCCTCTCTCACTTTCTTCTCCATATCCTTTGAAAACTCTAGTGCCTTGCCGTCCAATAGAACTTTTTGTGATAGTAAAATTGTCCTATTATCTGTGCCATACAGTTTGAAAGCCACTAGCCACATTGAACACTTGAGATGTTCACTTGAAATGTGGAACTGAATTCTAAATTTTATTTAATTTAAATTAATTTAAACTTAAATAGCTGTATGTGGCTAGTGGCTACTATAGTTGACAGCATAGCATCTAGTGGAAAAATATAACTTGTGTCCTCAACACTTTGGTTCTGTAGAAACCCTGGAAAATGAAGGTCCTTTACTTTTTTTTTTTTTTGCATTACGCGGGCCTCTCACTGTTGTGGACTCTCCCGCTGCGAGCACAGGCTCCGGACACGCAGGCTCAGTGGCCATGGCTCATGGGCCCAGCCGCTCCGCGGCACGTGGGATCCTCCCAGACCAGGGCACGAACCTGCGTCCCCTGCATCGGCAGGCGGACTCTCAACCACTGCGCCACCAGGGAAGCCCTCCTTTACTTTTATCATAACTCAAGTCCTCAGAACTCCATCAAGGCGTGTATAACTCATTACTACAAAGACATTTTTTTTTCCCTCCTGTGATTTATTTTGCCTGTTTATTAGTTATACTGTTTGTTAGTTATCATAGCCAAGTAGGTCTTACCGTAGATGTCAATGTAGAAAATTGTTTTTCCACTATTTAAATAGAAAAATATGGCTTTTGTTAGTATAATAAGCCTGATTATTTTAAATTAATGGATTATATTTCTGTATGTTCGGTTTCATTTTTTTTGCCACTCTAGACATAATTGAAAATTACGTCTAACGATATACTTTGTAACACCCACTCAATAGCACTTACAAAATGGATTGTACTAAGCTCCCTGTAGACAAAACAGTAGAATGAAAGGCTCAGGGAAAAATTTACTTCATCTTTAAATCTCTTGCCCTCATTTCTCTGAATTTTTAGTGTCCATTGATAATATAGTTGTTTCTTTGTAGTCAATATAATCTAACGTTTGAATTAAAATTTTTTTAATTTCCAGGGCTTAGTCAAAGTAATGACACTCTGCCCCACTGAGACACTGGTATGTAAATGTCTGGAACTAAATGAGTTACAGTGAGAAATTTTAATAAATAATCTTTAGTTTATATAACAATATTATTTGTTCCATTTTAGAGGAAAAAGGGTTTAGCTATGCTTCAGCTGTATATTAACAAGTTGGATCCACAAGGCAAATATACTTTATTTAGGTATGTATCAGTGGTTAATTGCGAAATGTGTGGTTGATTAAAAACCAAATTAATGCCATTAATTATTCTAGGTTACTGTATTTCGGTATGTTTTACATGTAATTCTTCTCTACTTGGAAGCCATATCATAATAAATTCTCTTCTCTGTGATAGGTAGTGAAAGGTTAATCAAAAATTATGGCTACATATATATATATATTACATGAATAATAGTATATATTTCAGTTTAATTGAAATACTCTAAAATTAAAATAGACTTAGAAGATTAAACTGAGATTGGTGGGGCTCCTGCTAGAGCTTTACATATGTCAATAATGTCCATTATTCACAGTTGAAATTAATGGCTCTGGAGTTATAACTTTTTTTTTTTTTTTTTTGGCGGTACGCGGGCCTCTCACTGCTGTGGCCTCTCCCGCTGCGGAGCACAGGCTCCGGACGCGCAGGCTCAGTGGCCATGGCTCACGGGCCCAGCCGCTCCACGGCATGTGGGATCCTCCTGGACCGGGGCAGGAACCCGTGTGCCCTGCATTGGCAGGCAGACTCTCAACCACAGCGCCACCAGGGAAGCCCTGAAGTTATAACTTTTGACAGGCTATATACACTTTAACAGTGGAGCTTATTAATAGTACTGTTTGAGGAGGAAAAGATTCTAGCAACTCTGAGTTGAAGATCAGCAAACTTTTTTAAAGGGCCATAAGTAAGTATAGTCTTTGTGGGCCACACGGTCTCTGTTGCAGCTGCTCAACTTTGTAGTGGGGGTAAGTGTGTTCCAATAAAACAAAACAGGCAGTAGGCTGGATTTGGCCTGCAGACCTTAGTTTGTTGATACCTAGGTAATAAAAATGAGTTAAAACCAAATTGGGGCAATGTCAGAGTGCTAAGGAGTGTTCTTTGGGATTGGCCAATACTAGCACTCTTGATTTTATCTTTTTTTCATTTCTATTGATAGAGTCATAGCAGGTTTATGAAACCTCAGTTTGATGCTTATGTCTTCTGCCAGCTTCCTATTCTGATCTACCTGTATTCCTACCCCAAAATCTCCCCCTTCTTCTTAAGCTCATTACTGAGTTTCCTTTCTTTGCAATTAAGTTAGTCTAACCAGACTAGTCTAACAGGGAATAATTTGGGGAGTTTTTAGGCTATTACACTAGTGACCATCCTTGCCATGTTAAATCATTGCAACTATATGCATAAAAAGATTCAAATTTGGTTTAATAGAAATTTTGTGTCGGAAAGACCCAGTTAAAATAGAATTTGCCAGTTAGTGAGGGCAGAAATCATAATAGGTGACTTTGTAATTGGTTGATCACCTTGCTAATTGTATGCACTGGTTTTTGTATTCCTAGAAATAGCACATGCCCCATTTGAATTTGTAAAACTTTCATTATCATTTAATTATAATGCAGCCTAGATAATTTCAAATGTATTGTAATTTTGCTTTAAAGGTGCTTATTGAATACAAGTAATCACTCAGGTGTGGAGGCCTTTATTATTCAAAATATCAAAAATCAAATTGACATGTCATTAAAGGTAAGAGCATAACTAAGGTGTCATTTATCAATTTATTTTGTAGGATATATTTATTCATTTGTGGAATTTATTAATGTGGAATTTTGCTCTGTGGACGTTTTATATCTCTAGTATTAGGGTACAGGCATACCTCAGAGATAGTGTGGGTTTAGTTCCAGACCACCATGATAAAGCAAAAATCTCAGTAAAGCAAGTCACACAAATTTTTTGGTTTCCCCAGTGCATATCAAACTTAATTACACTATATTTTAGTCTGTTAAGTGCAATATTATATCTATAAAAAACAATGTACATACCTTAATTTTACAATACTTTATTTCTAAAAAATGCTAACCATCATCTGAGCTTTCAGTGACTTGTAATCTTTTTGCTGGTGGAGGGTCTTGCCTCAATGTTGATGGCAGCTGACTGATCAAGGCGGTGGTTGCTGAAGGTTGGGGTGTCTGAGGCAATTTCTTAACATGAGACAACAATGAAGATTGCCACACAGATTGACTCTTCCTTTCACGAATGATTTCTGTGTGACATGCAATGTTGTTTGACAGCATTTTACCTACAGTAGAACTTCTTTGAAAATTGGAGTCAATCTTTTCAAACTCTGCCACCGCTGTATCAACTAAGTTTATGTAATATTCTAAATCCTTTGTTGTTATTTCAACAGTCTTCATAGCATCTTCACCAGGAGTCCATTCCGTGTCAAGAAACAATTTTCTTTGCCCACCCATGAGAAGCAACTCTTCATCCGTTCAGATTTTATCATTGAGATTGCAGCAATTCGGTCACATCTTCAGGCTCCACTTCTAATTCTAGTTCTCTTGCTATTTCCACCACATTTGTAGTTACTTCCTCCACTGAAGTCTTGAACTCTTCCTAGTCATCTTTGAGGGTTGGAATCAACTTCTTCCAAACTCCTGTGAAGGTTGATATTTTGACCTTTTCCCCATGAATCAGGAATGATTCCGGAAGGTTTTCAATTTGCTCTGTGCAGATCCATCAGAAGAATCACTGTCTATGGCAGCTATAGCTTTATGAAATGTATTTCTTAAAGAATAAGACTTTAAAGTTGAAATTGAAATTACTCCTTTTTCCATGGGCTGCAGAATGGATACTGTGTTGGCAGGCGTGGAGACAACATTAATCTCATTTTACATCTCCATTAGAGCTTTTGGGGGATGAGGTACATTGTCAGTGAGCAGTAATATTTTGAAAGTAGTCTTTTTTTCTGAGCAGTAGGTCTCAACAGTAGGGTTAAGATATTCAGTAAACCATGTTATAAACATATGCGCTGTCATCAAGGTTTTGTTGTTCCATTTATATAGCACAGGCAGAGTAGATTTGGCATGATTCTTACAGGCCCTAGAATTTTTGGAATGGTAAAGTTTAAGCATTGGCTTCAACTTCAAGCCACCAGCTGTATTACTCTGAGAGTCAGCCTGTCCTTTGAAGCTTTGAAGTCAGGAATTTTCTCCTCTAGCTGTGAAAGCCTAGATGGCATCTTGTTTCAGTGTATGACTGTTTTCATCTACATTGAAAGTCTTTTGGTTAGTATAGCTACCTTCATTAATTACCTTAGCTGGATTTTCTGGATAACTTACTGCAGCTTCTATGTCAGCACTTGCTGCTTCACCTTGCACTTTTATGTTCTGGAGATGGCTGCTTTCCTTAAATCTCAAGAACCAACCTCTGCTAGCTTCAAGCATTTCTTCTGCAGCTTTCTCACCTCTCTTAACCTTCATAAAATTGAAGAGTTAGGACCTTGCTCTGGATTACGTTTTGGCTTAATAGACTGTTGTGGCTGGTTTGATCTTCTATCCAGACCACTAAAACTGTCTCCATATCAGCAATAAGGCTGTTTCACTTTCTTATCATTCATGTGTTCACTGGAGCAGCACTTTTAATTTCCTTCAAGAACTTTTCCTTTGCCTTCACAGCTTGGCTTAACTGTTTGGCACAAGAGGCCTATCTCGGCCTTCGACATGCTTCCTCTCTAAGCTTAATCATTTCTAGCTTTTGATAAATGAGACATATATGACTCTTCCTTTCACTTGAATACTTTGTAGGGTTATTAATTGGCCTAATTTCAATATTGTTGTGTCTCAGGGAATAGGGAGGCCCGAGGAGAAGGAGAGAGATGGGGGAATGGCCAGTCATTGGAGCAGTTGGAACACACACACAGCATGTTTTGATTAAGTTCATCGTCTTATATGAGCGTGGTTCATGGTGCCCCAAAGGAGTTAACGATTGTAACATCAGAGATCACTGATCACAGATCACCATGACAAATATATATTAATGAAAGTTTGAAAATTTTGAGAATATCAAAATGTGACACAGATGTGAAGTGAGTAAATGCTGTTGGAAAAATGGTGCTGATAGAGTTGTTTGACACAGAGTTGCCATAAACCTTCAATATGTAAAAAATGCAGTAAAGGGAAGTGCAGTAAAATGAGGTATGCCGGTATATTTTTTTCTCCATTTCTACTCTTTTTTAAAAACCTGGATTTTGAAATTTGTTAACTATAGATTTAAATTGTATTAATTTTTAAAACTGATAATATGACTTTTTTGTTTTGCTGTATACTTGTGAAATGTTAATGGAAACTGAAGTCTATTTGTGAATACTCAGTAATTCCATATAGAGAACAGAGAAAGAGCACACCAGTGCTTTCAAACTAGCAGAGTTTGTTCTAGGTGTCCAGAAATAGTGAATGAAAGAATGGAAATTAAAGTTAAAAATATATATTTTAAATGTGTAATAGCTTATTTTTGTAGTATCAAGGTATTAGAAAAACACATATATCTAACAACCTATTATTTAAAGCCTTTCTCAATTTTTCTTTTGTTTCTCAGAGAACATATAACAAATGGTTTACAGGACCGCAGCTGATTTCCCTTCTAGATTTGGTACTTTTTCTCCCAGAGGGTGCTGAAACAGATCTACTGCAAAACTCAGATAGGTGAGGTGACCATTACTAAGGTTCACGTAGTAAATTCAGAATAAAATGTGAAACCCCTGCTTTGGGAACCTAAACGAAAATAAAACGTATTTTTCTGTGATTTTATAATCAGTGGTTAGTTCATCAAATTACATAAAGATTTTCATATATTTAAGTAATTAGATATTATATAAAAACAAAATTAAAAATTCTCCTTTCCAGAACTATGACTAACAGTATGATTTTGTACCTTTGATGTACCTAGCTCATAGAGATTTGGGACTATAGCACTGGTGACTAAACACTAAGAATTTCGTGTATATAACTTATAGAAGGCTTATACATTTGGATTTTATTTCGAGGACATACATCAATTTTTTTCATATACAACATGTAATTTTACTTTCAGTATACTCGAATGAACGTTGAGAAACGGTTGTAAGCATTTTTCAAAGGAATCTTAAAATTAAGGAAACAAAAGACGGTACTCTCGAACATTAAAGATAACAAGTCTCCCTTGGGGGAAAAACGAATAGTAATTTTCACAATTATATTTTGTGAACTTGGAGAACAAAAGTAATACGTTATGTTAAGGGGGTGAGATGTGTGATAAGATATTTTAGCAGTCCATCGCCTCAACCACTTGGCCACCTCGTCATTTGCTGATAAGGTATTTTAAAGGGAGAAGCTTCTAATGGCAAACATAATTGTGGAAATATACCCAAGGTTTTAACTTACCTTTATTCATTGAAATTGTTGATTATATGAAACTGTACTGTATGTAACAAATTATATATTTTTAATTAACAGGATAATGGCTTCATTAAACTTACTGAGGTATTTGGTTATCAAAGATAATGAAAATGACAATCAAGTAAGTGAATTTTTTGAAAAAAACTATTATTCAAATGCATAAGGAGCGTTTTGTATTTTCTTATCAATACCTACTTAAGCCATAATTAATATTTTACCCAGCTGTAAAGCTCCGACAAGTGCCAACAGTTCTTTCAACTTGAAGTTAATTCCCAGGAGCGCTTACCACCCCACATCCAGCTTTCCCTTTTCTTTTCCTGTTGTACCTCTGCTCTCTTGCTATAAACATTGCTTAACCTTGTTAGGTAGATAAGTTGCAGCTCCTAACTTAACTAACCTTTTAAAACTCAACATATATTTGCATATCTTGTTCATTAACCGCCATCTATTGCTCATGATTTAAGTCTGAGCTATATAAAATAAAATCATCTGATCATTTGATATCCCCTCATCAGAAATGACAAATTGAAGCATTTTCAGCACTAAATCCATTAACAGCACCTTTTGAATAATGTGTAGGCAGTTGAAATTTTTTAAAATAGTGCACCATTAGAGGTATTCAATAAATAGAAAACTATTTGAGGGAGATTTATCATACAGTAAAATTACATTTGCTTTTTATCTTCTCTTTCTACCTACTCTATTCTTTTTTTTTTGGCTGCATTTGGTCTTCGTTGCTGCGCTTGGGCTTTCTCTAATTGCAGAGAGTGGGCAGGCGGGCTTCTCTTGTTGTGGAGCACAGGCTGTAGGTGCTCGGGCTTCAGTAGTTGTGGCTCTCGGGCTCTAGAGTGCAGGCTCAGTAGTTGTGGCGCATGGGCTTAGTTGCTCCGCGGCATGTGGGATCTTCCTGGACCAGGGTTCAAACCCGTGTCCCCTGCATTGGCAGGCCGATTCCTAACCACTGTGCCACCAGGGAAGTCTCTACCTACTTTATTCTAATAGTTGCTTTTTGTGTATGTGTCATCTTATTAACTGTAACTACCTGGATTACATGCGTGGTTAAACTTTTTAGGAAGTAATAAATGAAATGCAAGTAATTGATTTTTATATAAGAATGCCAGAGGGTTTTTTTTTCTTTTTTAATTTAAGTAAATCATAATTTGGGATCAAAAGTTTGGAAAAAGTAGTAGTTTCCTTCCCTCAAACATAAAGCCAAGTTGAAAGAATTTTACAGCGATCACTGATGTACCCACCACCAAGATTCTACCGTTAACATTTTACTCTGCTTTTATCACTTATCCATCTCTCCACCCTCTATCCATCCATTAGTCTCTTATTTTTTGATGCATTTCAAGGTAAACTGCAAACATCAGCATACTTTACCGTAAATATTTCAGCATGTATTTCATTAAGAAGAGTTAAATATTTGTCTAGTTTTTCTTTGAGTTAAGTTTACATAAAATGAAATGCCCAAATTTTAATTGTACATTCACTGAGGTTTAATAAATGCTTAGATCTGTTATCCAAATCCTTACCAAATATAGAACATTATTATCATCACAAAAAGTTCCCTTTTATCCTCTCAGTTAATTCTGACATCATCATTCCACACCCATCCCTAGCCCCTGCCAGTGGCAGCTCTATTCTGGCCAGGTGCTATCATTTATTCTCCCCCCCGCCACCCAGCGGTACTCAGGCCTCTCACTGTTGTGGCCTCCCCCGTTGCGGAGCATAGGCTCCAAACATGCAGGCTCAGCGGCCATGGCTCACGGGCCCAGCCTCTCTGCGGCATATGGGATCTTCCCGGACTGGGGCACGAACCCATGTCCCCTGCATCGGCAGGCGGACTCTCAACCACTGCGCCACCAGGGAAGCCCTATCATTTATTCTTCACTATGCTATAAGTGCTCTTTAGTTTTTATTTTTCATAGACATTGTTAGCACAGGAAGGATCTTTAACTTGCACAAGGGCATATACCTAGTAAGTGGCAGAAATAGCTATGACCCCAGGCAGTGACCAGAACCTTTGAATCACAAACTAAATCCTGACTCCTTTTTTGTGATAAAAAGAGAAAGATAACAAGTAAATTCAGTGGCAGTGGAAGCCCTGAGGCTTCAGGAAGATGCCCTTAGAGTATGGTATGAGTTTTTACTTTCATCAGGATGAGGCCATACCTAGAAATGATCTGATTTGCCTGACAGGACGAAAAAGAATCTTTTTGAATCTTTTTGATTAAGAGTGAGCACAGTGTACTACAGGGGCAGCAAACGGGCCTCTGCCTAGAGAGGGAAGGCAAAGCAGTTTTAGCATTGTGCAATGTCTACTATGATATCCACAGATAATGCCTCACATTTATTTGGCTTGAACATTGTACAGTGAAGAAAAGGATACAACCAGCTTATAAGATTGCTTTCTTATTTAATGGTTTTTAAAATTTTTTCTTAGGGATCAAATATTCCATAGTATTGCCATGCAAGTTACTGTAAGAATTATCATACCAAGGAAATTGGCCAAAAAATCAGTCCAAGATGGCAACCTAACATCTTTGAGGCAGCTTATTCATCATGGAAGCATTTCTTCCAAGTGCAGTCACAGTAGGTCATGTACATAAATGAGAGGCAAATCTGTCTGCTGTGGTTAATCAAAAAATAAGAGCCTTCTGAGTTTTAGAAATTGTGAGTAAAGGAGAAACAAAATGATACTCTAGTGATGCTGAATTGTGGGTAGTTTTATTCAAAAGGATTCCTACCAGTACCTATTTTTGAGCAGTTAAGTGTGCTGAGGTGGTAACTAGTCAGATGAAAAGCTGAAAAGCAATCAGAAAGGTGTATAGAAAAATTAAATAAGAACAGGATCATTAAAATACAAAAAATGATTCATAATTGAATAATAATCCACTTCTTTCCCTGCTATATTGGGTTACTGTCAACTGACTTATTCTTTTCATAAATCATTCCCCTCCTTACCTTACTATTTCATGTCTCTTTGCATAAGTTGAAGGCACTTTCTCCCACACTTCAGTTTGACAGAACTTCTTGGACCTTGAACCTCCATCTATCTGTACTGATAAAACCAACTTAATTTTTAGACCTAGTGTTCCCTACTATTTGGTAGGTATCTTTAAGTAAGTGTTAATTGTTTAATTATAGTAATTTTTTCTGATACATAGGCCATAATAATTTATCCCTCACCGTCTGTCCCATCTGCTCATATCCTTTCCTGTCCACCTGCTTACCTATTCTTTTCCTAAATAATTTGTGATTGTAATATGTAGAATGGGAGCAGGGTCAAGGGAAGCAATGTAAGATTGTAAAGGCCAGAAGTATGTATCAGGAATTTAAAAAAATTGAATTATGTAATGTATGCATATATGCTTTTCATTTAGGAAAACACAACAAATATCTGGCATACAAACACATACTTATAGTTCTATATAATCCACATTTTACGTTCTCATTTAAATTGTTTCTTTCTTCAAGATTAAAACATATCCCTTGTGTGTTATTTGCAGATCCAAATGACTTAAGGTTATGCACATTCCTTAATATTACAAGTGATAGAAGTTCTACAATATTACTTCATAAATAAGAAGTGATACACAAATTAGAAAAGGGAAAACTGGGTCTTATTCATTTCCTTCTTTTTATTTCTTCATTATTATGGTTGACTGTGTCCTTTGCAAGGTCCCTGTCTGTTCTGGCAATAAATTTCACTGTGGTATAAAACTGCGTTTTCTCTTTTGTGAGACAGGCTGCAGTGAAATTTGAAATGTATAGTTAAGCTCTAGAACTGAAAAGATCTCAGAACTACTCCACCAGTGAGTTACTTGGGTATAAAATTTTAAAGTAAGCATTTGTGAACATTTCAAATTTTTATCCTTAGTACTATTTTTTAACATCTTGTTACTTTCTAGACACTGAAGATAAAAGAAATGTTAAGATGATTTTCTGGGCTTCCCTGGTGGCGCAGTGGTTGAGAGTCCACCTGCCGATGCAGGGGACGCGGTTTCGTGCCCGGGTGCGGGAGGATCCCACATGCCGTGGAGCTGCTGGGCCCGTGAGCCATGGCCGCTGAGCCTGTGTGTCCGGAGCCTGTGCTCTGCAATGAGAGGCCCGCGTACCACAAAAAAAAAAAAAAAAAGATGATTTTCTTCGTAGTGTTTGTTTTTTTTTTAAAGATCTAGTAATCTTAATGTAGGAGAGAGAAAATATTCTTATTTCCATAGCTTCTTCACTCCTACATGCTTCTAAAAATATTACTGTTGTTCATCACATGAAAAATTTGTGGAATTATGCTGAACAGAATGTGCACAAATTTTCTTTAGCCTAATTTTGGCACATTTTATTACCTTATTATAAGTTTTAGATTATGGGCTGTGTATTAAATTATTGCCATTAAGAACAACTAAAGTCTTAATAAAGACCTCCTAGTGTTACACTGTCCAATAGACAGTAGCCACATGTGACTATTTAAATTTTATTTTTTTAAAATGTTTAATTAAAAATTCAGTGCCTCCTTAGCATTGGACAGGGCCATTCTAGATTATTGTTTCTCAGCATATGGTCCTAATCAAAATCAGCTGGGTATCTTATATAATTCGATTTGTAAAAAGTCTTGATACATACTTGTTTAGATTGATTTTTAAAATGCATGAAGACATAATATGTTAATTAAAAAGGAAGTATAAATACAGCACAGATTGAAAAACAGGAAGAAAATTACATGAAAACATACCAGTAAATTTGGAAACTTCAATAAAATAGAATTTGTTAGAAAATATAATCTAACAAAACTGCCACAATCTACTAAGAGAAATCACAAGGTCAGATAATTTTTACCATAATTTCAAGAAACAGATACTCAAGTCTTATATAAAATGTTCAAAAGACTAGAAAAAGAATAGTTGTGCTTAATGTTATGCATCTGTTTAGTAAGATATAACCTTAATACCAAAACAGACTAGGATAGTATGCTGAAGTAAAGTTACAGGCTCATCTCACTTATGAATATAGATACTAATATTACCAAACCAGATCTAGCAAAAAAAAATTTTTTTTAAGTCATTGGACTAAGTTGGTTTTATTCCAGTAATGTGAGGTAATGTAATTCATAGGTTAAAGTAGAGGAAATACATAGTTACAGGAAAAAAAAAAGCATTTGATGCGTTCAATACATAATCGTGATAAAAATTCTTAGTCAACCAGAAAATAGTTTTATTTTAATTGCAACAAAAATATGAGATACTTAGGAAAACATGTAAAAATATGTATAAAACTTTTTGAGGAAAATTATAATACTTTATAGAGAGATATAAAAATATAAGTAGAGATTTGAATACGTATGTGGATGGAAAGATTTGGTGTCTTAAAGTTGTCAGTTCTCAAATTAATCTAAAAATTCAGTATAATTCAAAACACCCATTAGTTTTTTAAAATGGAATTTGATGATTGATTATAAGTTTCATATGGAACAGTTAAGGGCCGAGCACCTTTGAGGAGCAAGGTGTGTGGACAGGAACTTGCCTTGCCAGATATCATAATTTATTATAAAGCCACAGTAGTTTAGAGTAGTATTGCCATGGGACTGGATAGATTGACTAGTAGAAAACAGTAGAGAATCTAAAAATAGATATCTGTGGAAAATATATATAATAGATATATATGATGCTGCTGCTAATGGTAGCTTACATTTATTAAGAACCATTTGCCAAGTTGTGCTTTAAGCACGTATTAACTCATTTAATCCTCCTGCAAGGTATTACTTTTTAGTATGAGGAAGGTATGAGGAAATTGAGGCATAGTGAGGGTAAGTAGAACTTGCTCAAAGTCTTGTAGCTAGTGAAGGAGCCAGTTTTTGCACTTGGGCAATCTCCAAGAGCTAACATTCTTAATTACACCATTGCACTGAACTTCCTGTCTGAAATGGAGATGCCATTACAAATTGGAAGGAAAGAATAGGACTCTTCAATAGATGATGCTGGGTAATTTGTCATATGTATGGGGAAGGGGGGGGTTAGATGCCTATTTCACATATACAAAACAAAATTCCAAACAGATTAAAGACTTAACATTGAAAATGGACTTAGAAATTTTTAGAACACATTATAAGAGAAGATCTGTGTGACCTAAGGGTTTCTTAAGTAAAAAAGCACTAACCACAAAAAAGTAGATTGATAATAACATTGAAACTAAAACCTATTCAAGAAAAGAAAATGTGTACAAATTGAAAAAGCCACAAAAAGAGAAAAAAAATGTCTTCCTTTCTCCATCCAATAGTTAGTATCAAAAGAATAACTACAAAGCAAGAAGAAAAAGACCACAAATCAGCAAAATAGGTAAAGGATACACACATTGTAAGGCAGCTCACAGAAGAGGAAACCCAAATGGCCAATAACCACAAGACAAGATTCCCAGTATCACTAGTGTTTATGGAAGTGTAACTTAAAACTGCAGTAAGATACCACTGCACACCCATCAAAATGGCGAATGTTAAAAAAGGTGGGTAGCATAGGTTAGGATCCAGCACAGTGATGAAACAAAGCTGATAATCCTTTTTGGGCAATTTGGCATTATCCAGTGGAGTTGAAGAATAAATACTCTTAACTCAGCAACTTCTCTCCTAAGCTATATAATTAGAGCAGTGTTCTTCAAATTGCTGGTCATAACCAAGCATATTAGAGTCATTAAATCAATTTAGTGGTTCAGACTGGCAATTTTTACAAAATGAAATAGAATATAATTGAAACATCAGGTTGCTTGCACAGATTCTTAGTAAGAGTTATGGTTATTGCAGCAAATTTTGTGGTCAATTGCAATGAACGGTGTTTGAAAGTGGAGGGGATATGACAGATTGGCTAGGAATAAGATGCATGTTGCTTACCAATATCTCTTATGATGTATTTAGTGGTCAGTTAGCAGAAAGGCTATGCTACTGTACAGTTTAACTTTATAGTAACAGTATGTAGTTAATTGGGAAATAAATTGTACCTGCTGTCAGTAAAATTGTGAAGTTTTACAAGCAAATTATTTTAATCTGTATTTTCAGAATGAACTTTTATTGAGGGAGATATATTGTTTTCAAATTCATGACAGTAACAAAAATAAGTGAAAAATACAGAAACATGTTCAACATTCAACTGTATCTGAAACTAAAGAGTGACAAAATTCAAAAAAGTATTGACTCTATAATTAGTAAACTTAGCCTTAATTTGAGCCACATTCTAAAAAGAAAGAAAATGAATGTAAGACTTTAAAGCTAAGACTATTTAAGATAGTTTCATCAAAAGTAAATACCCAATGAAAATGATAGTCTAATTTTTCTTGCAAATGAAAGCATAAAACCTTCAAAATTAGAGACAGCTAGAAACAACATGTTGAACTTGTGAATGAGGCCCCCTAATGTTTTGAAAGATGAAAAGTTACCAACATTCTTTTAGTCTCTGTAGAGGTAGAAAAGAAACCTTATTATCAGCGTATATAATTGCGTGTTATTTAGCAAATGAGAAAATGGCTCATTTGGACCTGGAAAGATTATTTTCCCAGCATATACAGTGTTTGTGTCTATTTATTTATTTAGAAGTATGTTTTAATGGTAATGTGATGTTTTATCAAATCTGTATTGCAAAACATGTATGCAAAGGTTATGATGCTTCTTGATGAGACTTATTATAAATTGTGCAACACTTAAATTGATAGCTGGTATTTGCAAAACAATATGATGTTGTATTGTTTCAGCTCAACCTTACACACACCTAAAGATTACCTACATTTACTGAATTGGAAACACACTGTGGGTCATTAAAACTTAAAGCAGAAAATTTTTTACAGGAATGACAAGTAACAGAACTATGGGCAATTATCTTTTTAAATTGTCAGAAGCACTACCAAAGTTGTTTGAAGTCAGTGTATTTTTTTTTGGAAAGCTTTGGTATCCAAGGAAATCCCTCTGGATATTATAAATATCTTGTAAAAGTGGTGAAAATTGTTAATTTTAAAGGTTCACTGATTAACCAAACTCTTGAAACTTTTTTCAGTGATTAGAGCTAAGCATGACCATTGTATCATATCAAAATTCATTTATTGTTCCTATGGAAAGTTCTAAGTAGGGCATAAGAACTCAGGAATAATATTCATGTTTTTCTAGTTGGAAAGCAATCTTATGTGGCAGATATTTTCAAAGATAATATTGAGTGGCAAAATTGACATGTGTCTGATTTTCTGGCATGCCTAAGAAATGAAATCTGAAACCGCAGGAAGACATGATTATATATTTCAGTATGTTAAACTTATCTGTCGGTTGTAGAAGACATTACTGTTATAGAAGGAAGGCTTAAATGTAATTGCTTTAACTAATATATGTTTCTGACATTACTGAATAGAATTTATTAATGAATTCAGTCTGAATATAAAATTAGATTTATTGTTACATCTCATTTCTCTGTTGTAAACTTTTAATCATTACTTTCTAAAGGAGAAATTTAAAACATTCAAGAAAAATGTTTGATAAAAGATACATTTCCTTTTAAAAATCCTGAATCAGTAGTTAGGTTAAACCTGTTGGCTGAAGAAAATTAATTAGTGAAGCTTAGTTATTCATTTACACCAAAGAATGAATATAAGACATTAAATTTATCATTTTGGGAATAAGATTTCAAATAATTTCTATTACTAAGTAGGAGTGAAAGAAAATTTTTTCAACTTAGACCAACTTTTTTTTAAAGGAAACTTTTTCCTGTATTCTGGATATAAGTCCTTTATTAGGTTTGGTTTTTGTAAATATTTTCTTCCAGTCTGTGGCTTGTATTTTCATTATCTTGATAGAATTTTTCAAAGAGCAGAAATTTTAAATTCTGAAGTCCAGCGTATCAGTTTTGTTCTTTTAAATGATTTATGCTTTTTTGGGTTCTAAGAAATCTTTGCTTAACCTAAGGTCACAAATTTTCTAATAGAAGTTTTATAGTTTTAGATTTTATATTTATGTTTATGATCCACTTCAAGTAAATTTTTTATATGGTGAAGAAGTATGGGTTAAGGTTTTGTTTCAACTCCAGCTCTATTTGTTGAAAAGGCTATACTTAACTTGAATTGTCTTGGCACCTTTGTCAAAAATCAGTTGATCATATAAGTGTGGGTATATACTTTTGTATTCTGTTCTGTTCCATTGACCTATGTCTCTTCTTTCACTAGTACCACACTATCTTAATTACTGTAGCTTTATAGTAAGTCTTACACTCAAGTAGTGTGAGTCTACCAACTTCTTTCTTTAAAAAAATTTTTGGCTGTTCTAGATCCTTTGCTTCTCCATATGAATTTTAGAATAATTTTGTCAGTTTCTACCTGTAGAGGAAAAACATTCCGGTGTTTCTGCTCTACTCTTAGTACTTCACTTCATTTTTTACACTTCTGGTCACCAAATGTGTAGTGATTTTCCCATAGCGAGCAATTTTTTTTGACACCAAGTAGATGTCCTACAATTCAGTCCCCTTCTGACACTCTACCTGGAGATAGCATCAGATTACACAGGCTAAGGGCTCGGTCCCACAACATTATCCCCCTTCCGTTACCAATCATAAGTCCAGGTATTGATCTGTGCTGCTGACAGACTGGCTGTCAGTCAGAGGTTCCCACGACCCCTTCCTCAGGTTCGATTAATTTGCTAAAGCTGTTCACAGAACTTCAAGAAAACATTTTACTTACTAGGTTACCAGTTTATTATAGAAGGATGTAATTCAGGAATAGCCAGATGGAAGAGATGCATAAGGCAAGGTATGAGGGAAGGAGCGCTGAGTTTTCATGCCCTCTCCTAAACTACTGTCCCAGCACCTCTACGTGTTCACCAACCCAGAAGCTCTCTGAACCCCATCCTTCTGAGTTTTTATGGAGGCTTCATTACATAGGCATGATTCATTAATTCACTGGCCATTGGTGATTGAGCTCAGTCTCCAGCCCCTCTCTCCTACCAGGAGTTTGTGGTGAGAGGAGCTGAAAGTTGGAACCCTTTAATCACATGGTTGATTCCTCTGGCAACCAGCCCCCATTCTTATTAGGGGCTTTCCAAAAGTCATATTCATGGCTGAAAGGGCTTGTTATAAATAACAAAAGACAGTTTTACTGTTCTTAGGAAATTCAAGAGTTTTAGGAGCTCTTTGCCAGGAACAGGATGGAGACCAAATACAGTATATATTTATTATAAATCACAATATCACTGTACTATAAAGAGTTACACAGTAGTGATTCCATTTATATGACATTCTGGAAAAGGCAAAAATTATATAAACAAAAATCAGACCAGTGATTCTCTGGGGGTGGGGGAAGAAAACTGACTACAAAGGGGCACAAGGGAACTTCTGGGGTCATGAAACTATAGTGGTGGTGGTTATACAACTATATATCTTTGTCAAAACTCAGAACTGTACAGCTAAAAAATGTTTATTTTACTGTATGTAAATGATACCTTAATACACCAGACATTAAAAAATAATATATAAAAAGGAAAGGACCAGGCTATATTTGATGTTATAAATAGAAAGGACATTCTGTGAAACTTTTGTTTCAACTATATAAATAAATGTGAGTTGTGATGTAAATTATATTTCTTACTGTGGGCCATGGTAAAAATATTTTGAAAAACGCTACCCTAGAAAAACTTTTATTCCATGTGAATAGGAAAACATATGCAGCAATTTCAGGGAGCATTGTTTGAAGTACTAAAAAAACTAGTAACAGGATAAAAGGTATAGTATAATGGGATGCCTATATACTAATTAAAATGAAAGGATTAGAGCTATAACATAAATAACCCTCAAAAACAGGATTGAACAAAAGGGAGCTAACGCAGGATATGTACACTGTGATATCATTTGTATAAGTTTTAAACATGAAAAACTGATATATTGTATAAATTAAGAATACTAAAACCTCAAGTTTTAGAAAATGTTACATAGCTTAGTTAATGGCTTTCTCTTGGATAAAGAGGGCTTCAACCATATCTGATGTATTTTGTAAAGTAAATATGGTAGGATGTTTACATTTGACAAAGCTAGGTGTGAGTAAAAAGGTGTTTTCTCTATATTCTTTATGTCTGAATGTGTTTTAATCTGTAGAGGGTCATCAGTAACCTCTGTAGCCTTGAAAGCCATCCGTGATATTGGCCAGTAGTAGTGGGTTCTACTTTTAAGCTTAGAGGTAAAGGGAAACAACGTTTAAAAAAGTGGGGGCGGGATAGAGAAAGGTAAAGAAAATGCTGGAGAGAGAGGGAGGAACATAAGAGAAATGAGAGCAGTGGGTGCGCGTGGTAGAGTAACATACTTGACATCCTGTGTGACTACTGGTTGAAGTTTCTGCTGTACTAATGCGTAACCCACGTTTCCATGTGAGGACAAGAAAACTTACAATTTCAATGGAAGTTTAAAAACATTAAAAAATGTTTTTTAAAGTATACAATTAAAACAGTTCATTGTTTAAAAATCAGGATAAATAAGCAAAAAGTAATAATCAAAATCTCACCATTTATTTTTGACATTATAGTGTATGCCCTTTTAGGCTTTATACCAGCAAATCTGTACATACTTCTTTTTTAAAAAAGATCATATTATATGAGTCATGCTGTAACCTTTTTTCCACTCACCAATATGTATTGAAGAACACTATTTTAACGGCTGTGTAGTTTTCCATTGTGTGGATATACAATTTACCCTGCTCCTGTTGTGAAAAATTGTCATTACTTACAACTTTTCACTACTTAAACATATTTTTATAAACATCTCTTCAGTGGAATCATTATAACATACATATTTAATTCTTCCCCAGATTAAGTTCATAGATTCTGAGTGAAAAAGTATGCATATTTTTGAGGTTTTGGATTCTTGATAGTTCCTCTCAAGAACTCCACTTTTCCTAGCAATATAGGAATAATGAGAAAGGACAGATTTAAATTAAAAGGATATATGTGACAGTGAAATTATAAATTATTCAACACAGACATGTGTAGATTTTATTTTGGAGGGCTATATATGTTAAATGTTATATACTACCTGGATCAAAATAAGTTCATTACAAAATAGATTTTCATGTGATCCAGTTCTAGTTAAGGATAACTGGATTCCTAAGTTTCCCTTTTTTGCCTAAGGTACTTTCCTTTGTAATAAGTACCTGGAAACTTAGCAATACCAATGAATTTTCTTTGTCTTCCTTCTTTTCTTTTTTTTTTAAAATTAAGACTTTATGATTCCCTTCCTGTAGTACTATAGGAGGAAATGCTCTTGGAATAAAAACCTCTAATACAAATGACAAAATAACCCTAAGCTGTCCTAGGTAGGTAAAATCTCCATGTATATTGGTCCCCAAGAAAGTCTGTATCAGCTTTGTGTTAGAAAAGTTTCCATCAATAGAGAAGAAGAATCCCCTGGAACTAGATATGTGACAGGAATATCATTTGAAAGATAAAGAGTTGAAGGGACTTATAAGGTAGAGTCATTGTGGGGATGGTTTATAAAAATAAAGAGAGATGTCTCAGACCGTGTGGATTATTTTCAAATAATTTTCTCATGGATAAAACTTCTAAGTTGCAGATCTCAAAACCAGGAGCTATCCAAATGGCACAGTAATGAGTGTATGAACAAGTTCATTTTTGTTTTGACTGGTATTTAGATAAAATAACTAGATGTAGTAATGAATGTATTATTAAACAGTCAACTCTACCTTGAAAGGCAAGGATCATGTCTTACTCATTTCTGTTTCTCCAACTGTCAGCACATGTTTAATACTAGTAGGCAATCAATACATCTTGAACCAAATAACTAATTGTTTCATTAATTCTTCCAAACAGACTGGATTATGGACAGAACTCGAAAAGATTGAGAATAATTTCTTAAAGCCACTCCATACAGGTCTTAATATGTCAAAAGCACATTATGAAGCAGAAATTAAAAATAGCCAAGGTTGGTAATGTGAAGTTTCATTTTCAGTTAGGTCTAAAAATTAGTCATATTTTTTTGAACTGTCATTTATATTCAAAATAAAGAACTTTATCTTGTACTTGTCTAACTTAGAGCAAACAGGGAACTGTGATAGCTAAGTCATTTTGTTTATAATTAAAATGTTTCTTGGCAAATCTGTATGCCAGTTAACACTGAAATTGGGTTAACAAAGATTTAAACCAAACTGAAGCATATTCTGGTTTCAAACCTCAAGGTCTGATTAAGAATCTAATTGTATCACAAGTATTTCTGTTTGGATGTCATTGTACTTCCTTTAGTATTGTGGGGTCCATCCCCCACTTCACCCTCTACTCAGTACAAATTATGAAAAAGAATCTTAGATCCGGAATTACTTTTTAAAGTCAGCAATTCTATTATAATAATCTTGTGGTCTTTTCCATTTCACTATTGTGGTATTTCTGTAGGCATTACTAAAAATTTTGTCATTTTTAGTGTGACAGGTATATTTCTGATTTTATATTGAAGAAAAAAGTTTTAAAATTTTCATTCATCCTGTACATGCCAAAATATTATTCACCTAAACATTTATTCACATGTTGCAGAATTTTAATATTTTTGTTTGTTCATAGCTTGATTTTAGCATATCCTGAGCTATTAAACACTAAGGCTTAATTTACGCAAATAACTGGCATTTTTTAAGTTAGTAAATGATTAAAGTAGCTTATAAATTTATTATTGAAATCTGAGAGTTTTTTTTAATGATTAACTGTGACACGATTTTTTTTTTCTCTTACAGAAGTCCAGAAGTCTAAAGATCTTTGTTCTATAACTGTAGGTAGAGAAGAGATCCCGAATATGCCTCCTGAAATGCAGCTTAAGGTAGATACGAAATTTTCCTAAGCTACATACAGCTGAAGTCTTTTCTTTTTGCTTTGTTTTGCTTTAAAGGCAGCCTTAATAACACTAATTTTTCTTGGTATTGCAGGTCCTACATTCAGCTCTTTTCACATTTGATTTGATTGAAAGTGTTCTGGCTCGAGTAGAAGAACTCATTGAAATAAAAACAAAGTCTACCTCTGAGGAAAATATGGGATAAAGTGAAAGCTCCATCCCCTAAATAAAAACTAGAAATATACTATATTTTCCATTATGTTTATTTAATACCTTTATAAAAGCTTTTCTGTAAAACACACTGATAGAAAATAAATGTAGCTTTTCTCATTTATCCGTTTCAGCAATGACACATTATGGATCAGTAGTAGTGTTTGGTTTTAAAAAGATATCTACATGGTAAATAATGCCCATGTGTATTTTAAATACTACTATTGAAAATCCAATACAAATCAATAATTTTATATTATGACTTCATAAAATGTACTGGAATTGCCTTTATTCATTCATACAGTTGTAGTGAGTTTATAAAAATACTGATACACTTTGTGTTCCAGTTAGATGCTGTGTTACATTTTAGAACTCCTAGTATCAAACTGGCTATCACACCACTAAGAGCTAAGAGAGCTTAGAGAGAAATTTTGAGTTTGGACCAGCTGACTACTTCTCTTAATTTCCTTCTTTTTCCCTGCCTCAGGAGTCTTAGGGTGCAGAGTCCTATCAATCACCAGCTCTCCAGCAGTAGTTACAATGTGAAAGCATCTGTGAAGATTAATTTTAGAAATACTGGCTGGCTTGTATTATAAAAAAGTATATATGACTTTTCCTTTAACCTAAGGGGCTAATTAGAAAATGCTGTATATTTATTTGCAATTAAATATTTGTTCATCCAACTTAATTTGTATCATTAAGAAACTGCATCTGAGTTTTATAATATATGTACCAATTTTTTCTGAACTTTTTTTTTATATACCTCATTTTTTATTGCATTTTGCAGATACTGCATTTTCTTTTTTTTGGCTGCATTGGGTCTTCATTGCTGCGCATGGGCTTTCTCTAGTTGCAGGGAGTGGGGGCTGCTCTTCGTTGCGATGTGTGGGCTTCTCATTGTGGTGGCTTCTCTTGTTGCAGAGCACAGGGTCTGGGTGCACACAAGCTTCAGTAGTTGCAGCACGTGAGCTCAGCAGTTGTGGCACGTGAGCTCAGCAGTTGCGACACGTGGGCCCTAGAGCGCACAGGCTTCAGTATTTGTGGTGCGTGGGCTCAGTAGTTGTGGCGTATGGGCTCTAGGGCGTGCGGGCTTCAGCAGTTGTGGCATGCAGGCTCAGTAGTTATGGCGCACGGGGTTAGTTGCTCCGTGGCATGTGGGATCCTCCTGGACCAGGGATTGAACCCGCGTACCCTGCATTGGCAGACGGTTGCCCAACCACTGTGCCACCAGGGAAGTCTCTTTTCTGAACATTATTAAAGGAAGTAACAGAACTCCTGAAAATAAAATCATTTTTAATTGTATGTATTTTATTTTAATATTCTTCCAAAAGAACATTTGTAATTGATAATTTAATTTGGGTTAAATGTATCACTACTCAGTTTTATCTTTTGAAGTGTTTTCCAAACTGGACTTTGCTCAATGATGTAAGCTTTACTTGTTATCATTCTGTAGCAGATGCTATCTATGTGTGGTTTGGAGGTGATCTGGAAGAAGATATAAACATGCAATATTATTTGAGAAATAAGGTATTTTTACAGGGTCACATCATAAAATACCTAACATTATTTATTCAACAAGCATCAATCAGTATGGTGTATGGGTTATGAGAGTAATAGAAAAATACCTGATCTCTGTCTTTAAGAGATTTCAGATGTGCAAGCCAAAAAATAGAATACTATTAAGAATTGCTTCAATAGAGATCTGTTCCAAGTATAAGAGTAAGGAACACCTAACTCTGCCTGTGGGAGTTGGGAGCACACTTTACAGAGAAGAGTAAGTATGAAAAGAAAGTGGATAACCAGTGAAGTTATAAAATAGTATGTATGCACTCTGACAGTTCATGACTACCAATATTTATACTTTAGAATTTGAAAGAAGATTTAAGTAACCAATAGGGCCAACACTGTATATATATGGCCAAATGCTCTTTTGGCCCTAAATGAGTGATCCTGGTAGTTGGTACTGGAAATAAATTGAGAAGACTTGAGAGGCTAAGTTCAGGCTTGGGAAAGAGTTGCATGTGTTGGAAATAGCAACTTCTCTGAGGGGAACAGAAGTAGAATATTTGTCAGTTCTACCGAAGAGGGTGTGCATTTTGAAGTCAAGAACCTTAAAGTGTATCAGTGTGTATGTATGTATGTCATTTTCCTCAGGTGACTTACCTTAGCTATGGTGCACATAAGATTAATAGCATTTATTGTGTTGTGTACTGGAAGTATCCGTAGGTTACTACCCAGGAATCTGGAAAAAAAAAATTCAAAAGTTAAATAGTTGATATGACTTACATCTGTTAAGTGGAAAGAAGAGACAAACCTCTTATTGTTTGTCATTTGTTTATTCATTCATGCCTGCCTTATTCCACAGAGGATTTGATATGGCTTTACAGCCAGAACTTAATTGACTAAGAAGCATTCACTTCTGATTTAGTCTTGCTGGAGAATCCCATAAATCAGCATGCACTCTGAAACTTGTCACCCTGATTCATAGACTAGCTATTTGGCCTGCATTTTATTAAATAGGACAGGTTAACATTATAAAGTTTACCTTTTGGAAAAACATAATTCGCTTGCCTAATATAATTCAGAATCGAAGTAAATAAAATAATTTCAGGAAAATAGGTCTGTAGTGCTGTTGTCCATACCTCTGCTGAATCCTGAACATCAGTTTCCATTCCTCAGGCCCATGCAGGGCAGCAGACAGAACCAAAAAACTATTTCGGTGAATGTTAATAAACTTCTCAATTTTGGCTAGAAATGTTTCTTCAGCAGACATAAAGCATTTTTTAGCATCCATCAATAAAAATGCAACTCCTAGGAAAGGTGAGTGTAATATAAAATGTCACTTCGTCATACTGATAAAATTTTTTCTTGTAAACTCCGTAAAATCAACAAAAATAACTATAAGTAAAACATAGCTGTAAGTGTCCAGGCCCTAAACCCATAACAAATGGAAATTACCATAATGAAAGTTTTACATGACAAAATAATTAGGTAGTTCTTTGAAGTGCTCTGTATATAAAAGATTAAATATTTAAGGGAAAAACCCTTTCTTGGTCAGTAACCTTTTTTTTTTTTTTTTTTTACTCTAAGGCACTGTCCACAATGAAAGTAATGCCTAATTTTAGTTACATGTTAATTTTTCATGTTATGATTTTTAAAAGCTGGAAATCAACTAAAGAAGAGTTGTTTTAAGCAAGCCTTTAGTTATTTCTTGGAGAATCTTTTATATCAGAACATAAACTATAAATTAAAACAGTAAGCAGATATCTAGGATCTCTGAAACAGTATCAGGCCTATAAGAATGGTCCAGAAGGGAAACAATCTACTTAGCTCTTTAAAAGATGGGGGGAGGACACAATCTGAGGAAAGCTACTATGTGATTATACTAATTGAATCAACCTGAGCTAAAAATTTATATAATATCTCTGAACCTAAATTTCTTCATCTGTAAGGTTGGAATAATAGTTCTTTGATAGGTTTGTTGAAAGGATTAAATAAGAGAATGCATATAGGGCTCTCTATTCAACCGGGAAAGATGAATTTGAGGTTGGGCCATTTTCAGCCTGGAGGTCTATTTCTAGGAGCTTTTGAAAGTGCCTGTCTTCCAAAATCTCTGCTAGAGTACAGGTCTGTTTGTAACCATCCTAATAAAATCCTTCACCTCCATGTTTTTTTTTTTTATCACTTCTGTCATTTTCCAAGCACAAGTGGAGCTGCCTCCTTCCCATGTCCCTAGCTTTCTCATATCCTAATCTAATTCCTTCCTGTACTTTGCCCATGACTCACAGTTGTACAGTTTTATGATTTCAGAAACATTTGTCCCCATTTGTTTCCTTTAATTAGTATTTGTTTATATCAATATTATGTTCAGCAAACTCTTGTACAAAATTATGAAAAACATTCTTCTATATTGTTTTTGTATATGGATTTTGACCAATATCGTGATGTTGGCCTCTGTTAATATGGGTAATATTTTAAGTATTGACTGTTGCAGAGGGTGGCTTTGTTCTATTTTCAACTTCGTTCCAAAGCAAGTAGTTTGTACCATCCTCTACCAGACTCCACTGGTTCAGCTTTAGTTCAACAATTGTAATCTAAAAAGGAATATATTTTGTAATTGGCCATATGTACTGCTTTTGCAGCAGTAACAAAGTTTTATACATTTACCTCTCCCAAAAGGTAACACCTTAAGCTTATTACTTAGTTACTGAACTACCAAATTATTAGAATTTACACTTACTTATTTATTAAGAAACTTAAATCAAGGAAGTTAGCAAATATACTGTACCAGAAAGAGAAAATATAATTGATCCATTTTCCACTGAATCTGAATACCGAACCTTATGGCTTCGATTTTCTAGGGCGGTTGCAACTTCATAACTCTTAAAAAAATTTTCAGAAATACAAACTTAAGACATGTTTTAAAGAGTTTAATTAAAGCTAATCAAAAAATTAAAATAAGTTTAATAGCTTCTTTTATAACTATACCACTTACAGATTTGATCATCAACAGAGATACCAAATGTGCTCTCTATGGAGAAAAAAACTTTAAAAAAAGGTAAAAATATTTAGTTTTGAAACACACTGTGGTTTGGAAATGAGTTGTGTACTAGTTACGTTACTTAGGGAAGAAAATAAGGACAGTATTAAAGAATTAAACTATAAGAGCAAACACAAACTTCTCTTTGAAAACTTGAAGATGGATTCTGACATGCATTAATGTATAAATAGAAGGTGTATGGTGGTGTGTTTCTTAGATGGTTGACAGAACCATGAAGTGCCATACACAGTACCACAAGGAGACAACCAATTCTCCAATTCATGTTTACATTACAGTTACTTTTAGTATACTTTTCAAATGTTTTAAGCCTTAGGTGAGTTAGAAAACATGAAGACAGCAATAGGACTTTTGGTTTAAATACTAAGCGTTTCAAAATTCATCTAATTTCCTATTCTACCCACGTAATTAGATATTACCCAAAGCACTAAAATAGACGTGGTTTATACTATTTATGAATTGGTTAAAACTCAAGCTTGTTAGTCTCCAAGTAGATAAAAATCCCTTATATAAACTTTATATTTAGCTTCAGAACATGTATATTTTAAGCATACTTAAATATATCTAGAATATCAAGTATTCTAGATATAGAATACTTGATTCCCTTCCTTCCTAAAAAGAGTATTTTATGGTACTCAAACAGATCCTGACCTAGAGTTCAATAAAGACTCTTCGCATGAGTTTTCTTCTGCTGTTTTAAAATTACACATTGAGTCCAGTGATGGCAGATTAAGTAATTTAGGCCAACCCTCCTGCTGAAGGCAACTAGAAAAGCTGGAAAGTTTAAAAAATCTTGAATGCATCAGAGAGTTAGCAGGAT